>NC_049907.1:32171391-32247725 GCF_001411555.2 Juglans regia | reverse complement strand
ACAATCACCCAAATTGAGTTCTTTCCACTAGGAGTCCTCGGTAAACCCACAACAAAATCCATAGAAATATCATCCCACTTCCACTCAGGAATAGGGAGAGGTTGAAGTCTACCAGCAGGTCTTTGATGCTCAGCCTTTACTCGACGACACGTGGCACATTTCTCAATAAACAAAGCGATGTCCAACTTCATTCCTTCCCACCAGAAATTCCTCTTTAAATCTTGATACATCTTCGTACTTCCTGGATGAACTGAATAAGGAGCCGCATGGGCTTCTGCCAAAATCCGCTCTTTAAATTCAGAATCTCGGGGAATCACTCTACGATCCCGAAACCGAAGAATACCATCCTTATCCAAGCTGTAATTCAAGGGTCCTCTAGACTTCCTGACTCTTTTCCTGATAGCTAACAATTCAGGATCTCTTCTTTGAAGAGTCTTCAATTCTTCAAAATCCACTACTCGGACATCCAAGACTGACGATAACAATTCCTCTTGCTGTGAACTCTCGATAAGAAGTCTCCTCATTCCACAAAGGAGAGAGTCCAAATCCGATGACTCTGCTTCATCCACTTGTTGAGATTTTCTACTCAAAGCATCAGCGACTAGATTCGCCTTTCCGGGATGATACTTGATCTCACACTGGTAGTCGCTAATCAACTCTAACCACCGTCTCTGTCTCATATTGAGATTCTTCTGAGTAAACAGATGCTTCAAGCTCTTGTGATCAGTATAAACTTCACAGGCTTCTCCATACAGATAATGCCGCCAAATCTTAAGAGCAAAAACTATTGCCGCCAACTCCAAATCATGTGTAGGATAATTCCTTTCATGAATTTTCAACTGACGAGATGCATAAGCAACAACCCGTCCCTCTTGCATAAGAACGCATCCCAACCCGAATTTGGATGCATCACTAAAAATCACAAATGGCTTGTGTGGCTCTGGAAGTGCCAAAACAGGTGCCATTGTCAATCTTCTCTTCAACTCTTGAAAACTTCTCTCACATTTGTCAGACCATACAAACTCCGTATTCTTCCTAGTCAAAGCAGTGAGAGGTCCTGATAGTCGAGAAAAACCTTCCACAAATCTTCGATAGTAACCGGCAAGTCCCAAGAAACTTCGTATCTCACGAACTGTTGAAGGGCGAGGCCATGACAAAACAGCTTCTACTTTACTAGGATCTACAGCCACCCCTTCTTGAGAAATCACATGCCCAAGAAACTTAACTTCTTCTAACCAGAATTCACACTTGCTCAACTTAGCGTACAATTGATGCTCTCTTAATTTCCCAAGCGCCAGACGAAGGTGACAAGCATGCTCTTCCAAGTCTCGGGAATAAATCAGAATGTCGTCAAGAAACACCACCACAAAAGAGTCCAAAAAGGGTCGAAACACCCGATTCATTAAATCCATAAAAGCGGCTGGAGCGTTCGCTAACCCAAAAGACATCACCTTAAATTCATAATGGCCATACCTCGTCCTGAAAGCAGTCTTGGGCACGTCCTTATCCCTTATCCTCAGCTGATAGTACCCTGATCTCAAGTCAATCTTTGAAAAGACAGCTGCTCCCTGAAGCTGATCAAACAGATCATCAATTCTTGGAAGAGGGTACTTGTTCTTGATAGTCACCTTGTTAAGCTCCCGATAGTCTATGCACATTCTGAGAGTACCATCTTTCTTCTTGACAAACAAAACAGGCGCTCCCCAGGGCGAAGTACTAGGCTGAATAAATCCTTTGTCAACCAATTCTTGCAATTGAGTCTTCAACTCTTTTAACTCGGCCGGTGCCATGCGGCAAGGAGCCTTATGCACAGGAGCCGCCCCGGGTTCCAGATTAATAACAAATTCCATGTCACGAACGGGAGGCAATCCAGGTAACTCATCCACGAACACATCGGGAAATTCTTCCACCACTGGAATATCCGCTAAAGATTTCTTCTCAGATGGTGTAGATACGACTTGGACCAAAAAAGCATCTGCCCCACAAGCTATATCTCTCTTAGCTTGAACTGCTGATATAACTAATGGTCTTGCCTTTAACTTACTTCCCACGAATTCTAAATAATCCTCATCCGAGAGTTGAAAACCAATTACTCGTCTTCTACAATCAATATTCGCAGAATAACGATACAGCCAATCCATACCCAAAATTATATCAAAACCAAGCAACTTGAATATAATCAAATCTGCATCCAGTGTCCTTCCACCAAGATCCAAAGGACAACCCAAAGCAACCTTGGAGCAACACACGATCTCGCTATTAGGAAGAGCCACAACTAAGGATTGTGGTAGAGGTTCCGTAACCAAATTGCACATTCGTGCAAACGTGGCAGACACAAAAGATTGGGACGCCCCAGAATCAAACAAAGTACAAGCATAAAAATCATATAGACGAACTCTTCCTGATGCAAACACAACCACCAAACAAATTCAAAAAAACCCAACCACACCAAACAATAAACCCGAATAAAATAACTACATACATACCAGTAATCACTCCAGCATCATGGGTCTTTGGAGCCTCATAATCCACGTCGCCAGGAGTCACCGCATAAACTCGGGCTTGTACCAACTGTCTCTGGTTGCCCCTTCCACCTCGACGACCTCCTCGTCCTCCTTGACCACCTTGACCTCCTTGAACTAGACTGGGACACTCCCGAGCAAAGTGACCCGGCTGGCCACATCTAAAACACTGAATGCCCCTTTGACCACAATCGCCCTCATGGGCTCTATTACATCTCGGGCATACTGGAGTCCGGCCTCCTGCACGAACACCGGAGGTTGTCTGTGGACGGGTCCCGGTCCTCTGAACAAATTTATGTGGCGATCCAGAACTGCTTCCTTCACCAAGATAACTCCGTCTTTTCTGACCTGGAGGGGAGCCCACTACAAAGCTACTCTCGCGCTCTGCGATACTGGCCAAGTCTACCAACTTCTGAAATTCCACAATCTCGAGACAAGCCACTTGTCTGCGTACTTCAGGGCGCAGACCCTCCATAAAACGCTCCACCTGCAGCTCTTCGGTGGCAATAAGGTGAGGAGCGAACCGTCCAAGCTCCATAAATTTCGTTGCATATTGCTCGACCGTCATACCTCCTTGAACCAAATTATTAAACTCCCGAGCCTTCTGCCTTCTCACTGAAACAGGAAAGTATCGATCATTAAATTCTTTTTTAAACCGCTGCCAGGACACAGCAGCCAAGGATCCGAACTCCATCTCTAGGAGTGACCGCTTGGTCTCCCACCAGTATGCTGCTTCACCTTGGAGCATATAACTTGCATACAAAACCATCTAGACCTCAGTACATCCACAAACTTCAAAGGTCCTTTCCAAATCTAGAATCCACCTCCTAGCTCGCATTGGATCCTCCTCCCCAGTAAAGGCAGGAGTCCTATGCGCCAGGAAGCGCTCATAGGTGCACCCCACTTGGACCGCTCTATTTAGATCTCCTTGCGGCGGTCGGAAATTCTGCTCGTACAAGTCTGACATCCTATTCAACGCCCTTGCAATGGCATCGTCTCTTTCACCCCTGGATAGCTCATCTTCGGGCACATTAGCTTGCCTTCTTGGTCTCACCATAGTCCTGTCATAGAGCAACCTCCAACCCCGCTTAAATCCAGATAAAACCAAACTCAACCAAAGCAACACAAAAATACAATAAGATAAAATTAAATTAAATAACATCAATTAACATAAATTAAAACAACAATAAACTCATAATAACACATATTTATTTTTAAAATAATCATTTAACTTACAACACTTTAAAAAAATTATTTTAAAACAATAAAATAATTTCTGGTACTATCCTAGGGACATGTGGTTTTACCCAGAGCCGAACTGCTCTGATACCACCTGTGGCGCCCCCGACCCCCATGTAAGGAAAACACGGGAATCGAGACGCCGGGATGATGACAACACGGTCACACATCCCAACGAAAGTGCCAAGTGTGTGTACATGCAACAGTGGACAACAACAACAACGCAGCGGATTAGTCAACTAAGTACCAGAATTTAAATACAAGTAAACATCAGTAAAGATTTAAAAACAGTTATACAGTCATCCAAAATAAGTTAACACATGTCCCGAAAATACAGAAGGGTAAAATAAAATAACAATAAATAGTGATCCCAGATCACTCCTCGGGCGGAGCCGTCTCCTCAGGCTCACCCTCCTCCTCCTCATCTGCATCAAAATCTGCGTTACCACAGAATGGTACCGCAGGTAAGTATAACCCAAAATAATCTCAGGAATAAAATGCATTTAATACAACTAACATGCATGCATATGATGAAATATGCATTTTTCTCAAAATATCATTTTCCCCGAAAATGATAATTTTCCAACACACGCCAAAAATCTCATTTGGCCCAAAAATAATCCGTAAAACATTTTCCCAGAAAATGAATTACACAAAATCCAACACACGCTATTTTCCCAGAAAATAGTCCATTTTTAGTGTATGCACCATGATCTCCCCTATGGGTCATCCGCACACCCTGGCTTTGTAGCGATGCCCACTTACGCGCCCAACACGTTCGTGGGTACATCCACTACACAACGAGCGATGCCCAGTTCCGCGCCCAGCGCGTACATGGCCAGACATCCTCTAGTCCCCGCCAGCAGAAGGACCACGGAGTCGGCACGAATCTCTCGTCCGATCCCATTGTCGCCCAGCGACAATCCAGGGGACGTTACTCAGTTTATTCCGCTCCCGAGTAACCAGAGGAGCTCCACCGAGATAATGCCCCATCTCGGCTTGGGGTTCGTGATACACACGCACCCAACAAATCATTCACATGAAAACCCAGTTTTCATAAACACATGAACATGAATGCAATACACGAAAACCCAGTTTTCCTTTACAAACATGAACATGCATGAAATGCACATGTACCAACACAAATCCACATTCCTCAATAACCAATAACCAATCCAATCAAACCAACCCAAACAACTCCAATCACAAATCCATCCGACCCCCGAACTCCTCGGACTCAGTCCGGCATGCCAAAAATACAGTGAAATGGGTTAGTGCAAAAATACATAAAATTCATGAGCATTCTTTGGAAAATACTTACAGCGCAATAAAGCAATTTCCAAGGATCACGAAGCTGAAAAAGGCGACGTCTGAGCAACACCACAGTGTAAAATACACTGTGGCCGTGGGTCACAAATACCCACTTTTCAACGAAGACAAACGAAGACCCCAAAATGATAGGGTAGGGCCTAGAGAGGTCGGTGAAGCCAATGGTGGTGGTGGTTTGCCGTGGATGACGGCGCAAAGGGTGGTTTTAGGCCAAAAATGCCGAAATCGGAGATGGACTTGGTGGGGCTTCACCGGTGACGGATCGGAGCCGGGGTTGGGTCCAAAGGGTTGCCAAGAGGTCGGGGATGAAGTGGTAGGAAGATGGTGGCCAATGGCGGTGCGACGGCGGCGCAACGGCGGAAAGAGTGCCGCGGCTTCGTGGGTCTCGTGGGGGCTAACGGTGGCACGAACGGTGGTGATATTGGTGGGGTAGGACGGCCGGCAGCTGAGGAATGCAAGGGACCGGGCGGTGTCGACCACTGCCGACGGACGGCGGCGCTGGGAGGGGACGAAGGATCGGGCGGAGGAGAGGGGAGAGAGAGTCCGTGCGCGGGAGAAGAAAGAAGCCGAAGGAAAATAAGGGAAAAAGAGAAAAAGGAAGGAAAAGAAAAGGAGAGGAAAGAAAAAGAGAGGAAAAGAAATGAGGTCCAATCCTCATAACTTGGGTCACGAAAATGATCCAACGGAAATGATTTTAAAACCACAAATTAAATAAAATAATTTAAACGTAATGGTAAAGTCAAATTGAAATAATTAAATCTCACAGTAATTAATTTAAATATGAAAAGCAGTTTAAATGCACAACAATAAATAAATATTAAGAAAGCACATAAAAATAATTTTCACCAAATTAAAAATCCTAAAAATAACCCAATTAAAATCCAGTAATTTTAAAACAAGAGAATAATTTTTTGAATAACATAAAAATAATCTTTCAATAAAAATACACTAAAATACGGGGTGTTACACATTCTGCCACTTCTAACTATCTCAAATAATTAAACTCACAAATCTAGCACCATAGTGAGTGATAACACTGATTATGACGACAGACTAAAACCTGAGCGATTGGTCGATTCGTAAAAAGTTATGGGTTTTTCGAAAGATTCCCAAAGTCAATAGAAATTTCACTAATGAATTTCTAGCGGGCTGTTACATCCTCCCCTCCTAAAAAAAGATTTCGTCCTCGAAATCGACGTAAGTATAAACATAAAACACGCTCAAAAGAAGAAGTTGCTTACCAACCTACTGTCCATCTCCAGATGCCTCATCACTCTCATGGGGCAGGTAACGTTCTTCTTGATGTAACGCTTTCCTCTCGTATTCAACACTATTTTTACCTGTAACCATCAAATGGTTACACAAAAAAAAAACTACCGCTATAACATAATGGTATAACACTCCTAAAGGTTATTGCGTAAACTTAATGACTTCTAGGCTGACCTTCTAGGATACTGAATCCTTGCTTAAATGAAATCACTATTCTCCTTACTATTCAAAGAATTATCCACAACGTATATATGTATATACCATTCTTAACTCTCTCTCTCTCAAAACATATCAATTTGGACTAGAAGCCTTCCACAAAGTAGGTCAAGTCGTACCAGCATACTCTCTACATCTAAAACTTAAAGTATTTACGCAGTTTAATTTGGAAGAATTTAATCCATACATAACTGAATTTACTTTTTCTATTTCCTCAAGGAGTTCTATCTGCCTAGGACTAGCTTACTCCTTCATAATCAAAATGAATTGTTCCTCCTCCTAAGTGGTACCTCAATAAACGATCAACTATTAACCTCAACTAAGGACTTTCTCTCTTATGATTAGCATAGCTTTTCTATCCATCATGAACTGCCTCTTATTCTGACTCTAATCCAAAGAATTTGTTCCTACATTTCATGTATGTCCTCAAGACCAAGATTTACTACCCATATAAAAGTCTCCAATATAATGATGATCTATGTTTTCCAACAAATACAATGCTTTACCAAGAACACTTAAAGGTAGTTGAATAAAACTACAATCATAAGCGAATCCTACTACGGTCAAAGCTTCTCCCAAGCACTTTACTCTTCCGAACATAAATTTCTTCAGATCCTCAAAATCAAGACAACTTCAAATATGCGAAATACAAATTCATCAACTTTCAATATCATTCTTCCACCTGCTAAAGGGTATTCTATATCTACACTGATATGAACATTAAACTCTTAATGAGAATTGTTACTCTTACCACCTAGGTAACAATTCGGCTTTTGAACTAAACTCTTGTGTAATACCACAATCACTAAAGGCAGGGACTCACTCGAATCAATAGTGTACAAGTTACAAACTTCAATGACTTGACATTCTCCAAAATAGCAATAATGCAACAAATACAATCAATTGCAATCAAATCAACCTTACATAAGCTTAACAATGCCTAGGTCCTAGAAAAAATACCAGTAACGGTGCCAGCTTCTTTGGTTCCTGGGGTGTCAGCGTCAGTGTCTCCTTGAGTGACATCATACACTCTCATGGGCACGTGCTGCCTCGACTTTGGTTTGTGCCCACTGCTGAGAGAAACTCCTCTTTCTTTCATTCCTCAAAGCAAACACTGGGGCAGTCCTTGATCATATGACTCCGTTGGCCACACCTGAAACAAGTTCTCAATGCAATTCTGCACTTGTCTCCATGGTGTTTACCGCACTCTCCACAAGGTGGAAATGTAATCAACATTGAGCTCCCAGTCTCAATGCATTTTCCTTTATCTGATCTAGTAGACATCTTCTTCCTTTCTGAACTCCCTTCAGTAGCGTACAATGAAGTTCTTTTTCGTTTAGTATTGATTTGGATCACCAGATCTCTCTGCTCAGCCTCTGTTATCGCGACCAAGTTTTCCAACTCTTGGTATTTCTCTATTCTTAGGCAAGCTACTTGGCTACGGATCCTTAGCTGAAGTCCTGCTTGAAACTTCTGCACCTACATCCATTGAGTAGAAATCAAGTGTGGTGCAAACCTTCCTAACGCCATAAACTTATCAGCGTACTGCTCTACGATCAAACTGCCTTGAGTTAAAGTCATGAACTCCTGCGCCTTCAACTATTTGACAGAATTTGGGAAGAATCTGTTGTCGAACTCTTCCTTACATCTCTCATGAGACAGTGCAACCCAACTTCCTAGTTCCCTGACTAGAAGTTGGCTTCGCGTATTCCACCATATTTCAGCTTCTCATGCAATAGGTATCCCGCATATAGAACCTTCTGGACCTCAGTACATCCATAGATCTCATAGGTCCTTTCGAGATCCATAATCCATTTCTCGGCTCTTAGTGGCCCTTCATTACCAGAAAAATTCGGTTAACGGTGGATCAAGAACTTCTCATACGTACAACATCTGACTTCGGGTCTAGGTACGTGCGCTTGCTGCTATTGCTGTTGTCTAAGCATGTCAGCTAGCAGACGTACAGCTTCAGCTATTCCTCCATCCATCGGGAAATTCTGATTCTCCTAATTTGTGACTCCCTCGAGGTTCTGAGGTATCCTACCTCTAGTCATGTGTCACTTCCTGAAACACACTAGTACATGTGTTACAACCACGTACTATCTCTCATACTTAAAAAAATTCAAGCCTAATGAAGACTAGAATTTTAAGCCTAATATTTGGTGCATTTCCTAAGGACATGTGGAATTAAACCCAGAGACATATTGCTCTGATACCACCCTGTGACGCCCCCAGATTCCGGTTGGGATCGAACGGACATCTGAAGCGTCGGGACATGCAACACAAGGTTACTTGCCCCCGTTCATGACATATAAGATGCAATGTTCCTAACATGCATCTAGCATTATGCAATATTCGCAGCGGATAATAAATTTCTTTTTTTCTTTAGCAATACTATGCACCAAATTGAAATATCCCAAATACTTAAAATATACATTATACTTAATGACATGTTAAATAACTAAGATCACAACAATATTCCATATGGTTGTGATCAAAAGAGTGCTGGAGATTGAACTCCACAAATACATGTAGTAATTTGAGGTAACTACTGTACTACCATCTACGTCGCACCGTCGCTTAGTCGACCGTTTCCAGTTGGTCTATTCCCAGTTCTCCTTCAGATCCTATAACAAAATCTACCATTCGGGGGGAATGGTAGTTGGGACTACCACAATGAGATTTGCTTACAAATCTCAGCAAGTTAAATGAAAACTTCCACACAGGTTAATGATGCATGCATGGCAGTAAAAGTATGAATGCATAATCAAATCATAAGTAATCATAGCATAACTTGACATACAACATAACATAACTGACATAACTTAAACTGAAACTGAAGCTTAGCATGTACATGACTTGAAACATAACATGAACTTGAAACATATTTTTGTCACATGGGATTACCATGATTGCGTGAACGTAAACTTGAACATAACATAACGTGAACTTGAAACATGGCTTGAACATGAAATACATGAACTTGAAATCTTATTCAATAGACTTAATCATTAGAGTGACCATATGGGTGCTACACAGGTCCCCTTGAGCCGTGTGTCCCTGCCGATTACCGCATCACATCACAAGTTTCTATACCAGCTGTGAGTGCGTTAATACGTACTCCACAGTTCTTGTGGCCCCACGTATTCTACGTGTCACAATTGTTGTGTCTCACGTAGTGTATGCTCCACAGTTGTTGTGGCCCCATACTTCATGCTCCACAGTTGTTGTGGCCCCATGACTTATTTGTTTGTGCCACACTTGCTGTGGACACACGTAACATAATGTGTGGCACCATCGGCGTTAGTGCCTGGCGCGCTCCGGTGACCAGCTAATTAGGCCCCATTCGCAACCTGTTGACTGTACTTTGTCAACCCAGGGAATTTCACACCTATTTAGACACTCCAGCGTGAACAAAGGAGTTCCACTAGGATATTACCCCATCCTAGCGCTTAGGGTCGTGATTGACATGAATAACTTAACTGGCATACATGACATTTCGTAACGTGACGTAACATGAACGTGACATAAAAGACAAAAGTCCTGACGTAGCATAACATGACATGAACATAAGATGACAGACATGACATACTTCAAGACATAAATGTAACAGAATACATTTCATAACATGGCATACATGTAACATGCAACATTTCGTAACATGGCATACCATATAACAGACAACATTTCTTAACATGGTGTAACATGTGACAGTGAATATTACATGACATGAAATACATGTAACAGATGGCATACTTAACTTAACATGACATACTTGCAATGTATAGGAATACGTGATAGAATATCTTTTGTAACAGATGAATAATTCATGACAGAATAAATTTTGTGTGACAGATAAATATGTAATGACTTGGCATGGCACATATGATAACATGCATATATACAATTTAGTTTCCTTACTTATCACTCGTACACATTAAACTGATAGTAAGTTAAAAGCCAACTTACCTCGATCGTCGTGTTCTACTAGAATAAAGCGCGAAACAAGAGGAACTGTAAGAGGGTATTCTAAAAGTTATAAATTAATTACTAACAATTACAAATGTGAAAAGAGACAACTTAGAGTAAAATTACCATTTTACCCTCTACATGTGGGCAAATGACCATTTTACCCCTAACTTAAGGATTTGACATCCTAATTCCAAAAATTACCAAAATTTACATTCCTCATGTAAATTTTGTCCCAAACTCAAATATCAACTCAGAAAAATTTAAGACCAATCACAACTATGAAAAACTTACTATGGCCGAAACCTACATAGGCCATTTGTCTTGATTTTGGTTGCAATTTTGTCAAGTTTCAAAACTCATGAATAAACCAAAATCTTGTAACAAAGATCTTCCTATCCTAAGTTTAAAAACACCCTTAAAAATATCCATTAAGAAAAAGCTAATTATCAACACCAAACTTTTTGTAAAAGGACCCAAACTTTTTAACAAAAAGTAAACCTTAAATCATAAGTTTTGACCTTAATAAAAACATCTCCAAGAATTCCAAAAAAATCAAATCTTACTTCTAACATATTCATAACATCATCCTAAGATCAAACATGCTTTAAATCATCAAAAAAAACTCACCAAAAATCACAAAACAACACTTGGAGTTTTTGGTTTTAAACTTAGTCCAAAACAGAAACTGTTTTTCCCAACTAACTATGATCAATCTCATGATCCATGGCTTAAAGACATGTGATCTTCAAACTAACACATCACATGGTTTAAAAATGTATCCTAAAGAAGATCCAACCATCAAACTTAAAATCACATGGCTAAAATTTAATAAAACATGGATCTAACTCAAAAACATCAAAGTTTAGGCCTAACCAAAATCCTCTTGCATAGAAAATCACATCTTTAAAACTAATACTAAATATCTTCGAAATAACATCCTAACATGTATATAAGAGGCTTAGGATCATCATATAAAAATACCAAGCCTTTGGAATAAGATTAAACCACGAAATATTCAAACTTTCACAAAACAGAAACTGTTTTTCCACTTCCAGTTTTCAAGTTTCTAACTCTAAGAAAATCTATCATCAAAAGCTTTATTCAAGCAAAAAAACCTCAATGAACATTCATAAACACATGTTAACAACACTCCATAAAATTTTCGGACCAAGATATATCCATTAGCTTGGTCAAAACTTCCAAAACATAACATACTCTCCAGTTTCAATCCGGAATGACCTTTCCATGGTTAAAAATACTTTTGACTGACCAAAAGAGCATGGAATGAGACTAATAAGATATCCACGGAAACTAGACTCAAAGAAGAACAACTTATGTGATGAATCATTGTGCAAAAATACATACAAAGGGTCCTAAATGGCCACGCAAAATGTCCCAGAAATCTGCCCGAGAGAGCTCTTTTGGGTTTCTCTCTAAGAACGGGGGAAAAGAAGTGATAAAATGGAATGAAAAGTGCCTTGCACGACTATAGACTCCTGGATGGGGAAGTTGTGGGCTGGAATGACCCTTGATTGGAGGTGGCTATGTGACATACAGTGGAGAATAGTGAGGGGCAAAGACTGCCTGCAGCAGCTGTGAAAGATGGAGGTTGATGGAGTGGATTTCTCCTTCACATCAAGGCACTATTGGGTGCAGCCAATGGCAGTGGGTGGTCTGCCTTGTGGGGGAGGAAACTTCTCCAAGAAGCTTTGCCAAAGTGGCCAATTTCGTGGGCCTTGGTGGGCCCCACCAAGTGGGCTTCAATTTGGGGTTTAAAGGAGGTTTGGTTAGGGTTTGAAATGCTATCAAGCCCAAAATCAATTTTTCTTGGCCAAATCAAATTTCGAAGGTTTAAAAGGTTGGATAATGATGTCATAACAAGGATTTGATTAATTAATAGCATGTGGAAGTGATTTAATCAAGTGATTAAACACAATGCTAGAAATCGGATTAAAAAGGGTTTGGAGGCCAACTTTAGGGTTTGGGAAAACCATTTAGGGTTTTGGTTTCAACCAAGCTTTTGGGGTTTCAATTGGATTCCAACCATTTAGGGTTTTGCTAGGGTTGAAATCATCTTTGGTCTGATACAATTTAGTTGAACAGATGAAACGCAGCTTTGCTCAGGTGGCATGATCTCACACCTTGATTCCTCCACAAATCTATCTAAAAGTTCTTCTTTGTGCCAAGTGTCTAATACCATTACTATGTGTGGCTAAGATCTTGCCAAGTGTCCAAATAAAACTTCTCTAGCCTAATTTGGACATTCCACACTGTGATTTTGAAAACACTGCAATGGGTGCGCTTATCGAGGTTACTATTCACTCTAAAAAAAAACATAATAAACTTAGTACTGTAAAATTCTAAATATTCATATTAACCTATAGCGAAAATTGTTTACCGAAATTCAACCTCGAAATGCCCCTAAAAATAAATTCACAATTTTCAGCAGACGTTTCGTCCGGAATTATGAAAAATGGTTATTGCGCCATAAAATCCTAAATAATCCACTGAGTCTAATGGCGCAGACCATATCGCATTCTGACACTTCTAACTATCTCAAATAATTAAACTCAAAAATCTAGCACCATAGTGAGTGATAACACTGATTATGACGACAGACTAAAACCTGAGCGATTGGTCGATTCGTAAAAAGTTATAGATTTTTCAAAAGATTCCCAAAGTCAATAGAAATTCCACCAATGAATTTCTAGCAGGCTGTTACAGACTTTGTAATTGGTCTGCCAATGACGTCTTTAGGAAAGAACTCAATATGGGTTATAGTCGATCGATTGACTAAGAGTGCACATTTTCTACCCATAGCTAACACAGATTCTATGGAAGAACTGTCTCGACTTTATGTTAAGGAAATTGGCTGGTTACACGAAGTACCTAAGACTATAGTATCGGACCGAGATACCCGTTTACTTCACGATTTTGGCAAAGTTTGCAAAAGATGTTAGGCACTCGTTTGAACTTTAGCAGTGCTTATCATCCTCAGACGGACGGACAAACGAAACGCACAATTTAGACCCTGGAAGATATGCTACGAGCATGCGTTATGGAGCTAAGTGGTGATTGGGAAAGTCAGCTACCTTTGGTGGAACTCGCCTACAATAATAGTTTTCAAGCTACCTTTCAGATGGCACCCTACGAGGTTTTGTATGGAAGGAAATGCTGATCCCCGTTGTATTGGGATGAAGTGGGTGAAAGGAAAATGCTAGGACCCAAATACCTAAAAGAAGTACAGAGACAAGTAACTATGATCCAGGAAAGAATGAAAGCAATAGACAGAAAAGTTATGCCGATAACCGATGTAGGAATTTGGAGTTTGTAGTTGGAGATTGGGTATACCTCAAAGTATCGCCCATGAAAGGAGTCATACGTTTCGGCAAGAAGGGAAACTTAAATCCCCGATACTTAGGACCCTACGAAATAGTCGAAAGAGTTGGTCTAGTAGCTTACATATTGAACTTGCCAACAGAGATGCAGGGAATGCACAATGTGTTTCATATATCAACTTTGAAGAAGAGTTTCGGAGAAAAACGGCCAGTAGTTATAAAGTCTGATGAGATTTAGCTTCAACCCAACTTGTTTTATATAGAATGGCCAGTACAGATCGTGGATCGTAAGGAACATGAGTTAAGGAATCAGAAGATACCCCTAGTGAAAGTGCTCTGGAACAACCCAGAATTCGAAGAAGCAACTTGGGAATGGGAGGATACAATGAGAAGCGAATATCCCCATTTGTTTGTAGCTTAAGAACCTTTGATGTATGTATGAATTGTGTGATATGGATGTATTGGATGTATACATATGCCGCGAATGTGTTATTCTATGAGAAATTGTCTATTTCATGCTTGCTAGTTTAAGTATGGTAATCATGCATACACCTATCGGACCCTTGAAACAGGAAATGGCACGAACTAGAAGGACCCCATGTATGTTTGTTTCTTCAATGGCTCAGTTGACAAAGAGAACATCATATCAGAGAGCACCTTAGAAGAAAACAGGCAGGCATTACCGGAGCAAGCAAGACAGATGGAAATACTTGAGCATCATCGCACTCATGTGTTGGATGCAGACAGTCAAGGAAGACTTCGCTTTCAACAAGCATTACCACATGAGGAACGGCAGTCGTGGAGTAGCTCGAATGAAGCAGAAAGAAGAAATCTGCGTAATTTTGATCCAGAAGCATAATCAAGTCCCACAGCGGAAGAACGCGCAAGTCGATTTGTACCTTTTGAGACTTCAGATACGTCTGCGGATCGTTTTTGTTTTCGTTAAGAAGGTCAACTAATCGAGGACATCGAGCTTGAGATAGAGCATAGGCTGAATGAAATGCGGGTCAATATGTATTTCGATTACGATTTGGAAGCTATATTCTACTTTTCTTAGGATTCTATGACCCTGGAGGTGGATGATATGTCCTCATCCTCAACGTCGTCTGCAAAATCTACATCCGCTTGTGGAGAAGGTAGTAGTCTAGTATCTCTTCTTATAAGTGTTTTGATTAATGATTGCGGTGACGATTTCTAGGAGAAAATCTTTTTTTTAGGAGGGGAGGATGTGATGGCCCGAGTTTCATCTAGGCTTGGCCCATAGAATTGTTCTAGGTTGCCATGGTATTTTAGGAGCCTTAGAAGCCTTTGATGTAGTAACTTAAGCCCAAGAGAAGAGTGGCTCTAGTTTACCTTAGGATTTTGGCCTTACTTGGGAATTTAGGTCCAAAGGTTTAGACCAATGATCCAACTCAAAATTTGCTAAGTGTTTTGTGACCCAAGAATGTTTTGCTTTGAACCTAGTTTTGATAGTGGGCTAAGGGGGAAAAGAGGAGTAGGAAAGCACCTAGATGAGCTTACACACCCAGCCCATTTCTTTTTGTCCAGGAATCGAGTTCAAAGATAGGTATCTTGGAAAGGGGAGCCTAGGGAAGTGAAATGGTATCTTTCTAGAAGTTTTGTATAGGAAATTGAAGGGAGGCCTTTGGGATTTCGAATTTTGTTAGGTTTTGCCATGTGTCAAGCATGCACCAAGGTTCTAGAAGATTTTTGGATGAAACTTTTTTATCAAGGACAAGTTTGCCCCTAGGGTTTTCGGCTAGGATGCCCCCCAAGCATTTCTATTTGTTTGCCACTTGTCACTCAGTGCATTTTGGACCAATGAAATGTGAAGGGTCACCTAGGGAATGAACTTTGGGAAGATGAAGCAACACCTTGGGAATGGAAAGTGAGAGGGACGGCTAGGGTTATGGCACACGCCCATACCACTTGTCCTCCATGCCAAGAGTCTTTTGTTGGGAATAGGAAAGGTCATCCACGGTTTCACCATGTTACCCCTCAAGAAGATGTTGACTTGTTGAAGGAAATGAAGGGCATAAGAGGGAAATGTGATTTTCAGCCAAGGAGGGAAGCCCACATGCCACCTCCAAGATTTGCCCCTTCCCAATGTAATCTAAGCGGGGAACTCCAAGAGGTTTTTGGTTTTTGAGAGAGGGAGAAGAAGGAACCTTGCCACTTGTCTCACATGCAAAGGTTTTGATTCAAACAAGGAGGGAAGTGAAGGGTCACTATATAAAGAGAAGGGTACATGCCTAAAAGTCTTTTCCCTTGCCATTTTTCAGATTCTTGCATGAGTTTCCACTCTCTCCACACAATTCTCTCAAGTTCCTTTGAAAGCCCTCTCTCTCTCTTTTCTTGTGTTTTCTCACCAACCAAACAAGAAAGATCCTTGCAAGAGAAGGATTTCGGCACTATCCAAGGATTTGCAAGGTAATATTCGGTTTTTCTAAGTCTTTTGCTCACGCACACAAATCTTTTCGCAATCCAAAAATGAGATTCAAATCTCATTAGACTTTGAGAAATGATAGAACACATACTTTCTATTATTTTCTAGAAAAATAACCTAGGGTTCCTAAGAGAAACCCTGGAGGCCAATTTGTTAAGGGGGAATTTATCCTCCATGTTTCAACCATCACATGTAACGCCCCGGTCCCGCAGGGATCGAAGAGTTACTCCCTATAACTTAAAACTCACAATTCATCAATGCATTTATAGACTTCAAAATATAAAGTCATCAAAATACTACAAAATCTCTCAATAAAATCCGCCACTTCTCAGAAATCTTTTATGAGTAAACCACTATCCTTAAATACTCATATCACCGACGCTCCATAATCCTGATCCTTTGCTGGACTATTCAAAATCATCTGAAAAATATATGGAGATAATGGGTGAGTTATCAACAACTCAGTAAGCAGAGAACATATACCAGTGTGTAAACATGAGCATTTATAGAAATCAGAATGCAGAACAAAATATTTTCATTTTCAGAGTGCGAAAGCAAAACATGTTATCAAAATAATGGAGCGAAGATTTAGAAATAATTTCATTCAAAAATATTCTTTGGCATAGCATAAATGATCATCATTATCATCAAAACATCATATCAGAACAGAAATCATGTATAACTCCCGTGGTAGAGTTGTGCATCTGCGGATAACCAAGCAGAACATAAATCACTCTGTTACCAAGGTATGCACTCAAAACAGAGACCACTACTATAACCCGTGCCGTATCCACTATTATTACCCGTGGTTGGGCCGTATCCACTATTATTACCCGTGGTTGGGCCGTATCCACTATTATAACTCGTGGTTGGGCCGTATCCACTATTATCACCCGTGACAGGGCCGTAACTGAACAGAGCGAAAACATAATCAAATTCAGAATCAGAGAGTCATGCCAAAAGTTTTTAGAAATCACGTCTTATCCAAACAAAGTACTGAACAAAATCTTCAGAACAGAACAAAATCATATCACAACATAATTTATGCACAAATTTCATATTCGCTCTCTTTTTCAAAGTTCAGAAACATAATGTCAAAAATAAGCTCATGTTTACACCAATCATGACAAAAAATATTTTCTTCTTAAACAGAATCTCATGAGTAATGCAGAACAAATAATTAAGGTAGTTCAAATTTCTTTTCATAATCAAATATGTATATTTTCCAAAAAATAACCTCAGCTCATTTTATTTTGATACAAAGTCTAGCATAGGAACCCCGCTTACCTGAACTTCTTAGCCTTTTCGGAATTTTCCTCAAAATGTCGAATGATAATTAATCGTCACCTATAAAAATAACCACGTAATTCTCGTAAATTTCCAATTAATCATGTATTTCGATATCTAATTCTAAGCTTCTAAAATAACCTATTTAATTCCTCAAAACCTAAAATTCCATAACCTCGAATTATAAATCATCACTTTCTAAAAATTATCAATATTGATTTAATAACTTTGACTAAAACATTTAAAAGTCTGACCTATTTATTAATGAAAACAAACTATAAAGTTTAATACTAGAATAATATAATTATCCCAAAATATTTTAAAGTAAACCAAAACTATTTTTAAATAGACTAAATCATAACTAAAGTGTAAAATAATAACATTACTCCAATATTATTTACTCTATAAAATAAAACTTTACGTAATAACATGTTAAAAATACTTAAGTGATTTTCTGCAAAATTCTTATGCTTCCTACAAAGACCATGTAAAAAAAAAAAAAAAGATTTAATATAAACATAATACTAAATTGAAACCACCCAATAATAAGGGTAATATTGTAATTTCATATCCAAAAATATGAAATAACTAACTTTACGTAAATTCTTTGAGAAAACACTGAATGAGTTTATGGTGCAACAGTCGGCGAGGCGGGGCGTGAGATACTCACCGAGAAGAGAAGGAGCGACGCAACGGCAGTGCTGGGCGGAGGTCGAAGGTGGTCCACGCGGCGGCAGAGCACTGAGATTGAGAGAGAGAGGGAGAGAGATGAGCGGGAGAGAGAGTGAGAGAGACGGACAGGGACAGAGAGGAGAGTTGAGTTCGGGGGTAGCTTACCGAGGGGAGAGTGACGAACTTGGATGGAGTGCAGCGCCCAACGATACTCTCGGTGGCGATGTTGTGGAAGAGGTTGGCGGTGGCGTCGCTCAGCTGGTTTGCGTCGAACAACAGCAAGCAGAAAAGAAACTTTGCTATGCTTTTGGGGACAAAAACAGAGGTTTCTTCAGTGTTTGATTGACCGTGGATGAGGCAGGGTGGCTAGGCAGTGTGAGTTGTACCACGGTGGCTGAGAAGGGGTGCAACGGTGGTGGTGCAGGGACGGTGCTAAGGGGGTCCTAACGCAGAGGCAGCGGCGGGGCTACGTGGGGTTCACAGTTTGCCAACGAGCTGGGTAGTGGGGCTATCACACGGTGACTTGACTTACAGTTTCTGCAAGGTGCACCCTCCACGGCTGAATGTTACGTCGGTTTGGGCTTAGGTTGTGGAGGGCTTCCGCACACGAGAGGGATGGGAAGGTGATGGCAGTGCTGAGCCGAGCGCTACGGGTTGTGTGAGTGAGGCATTGAGCTTGCAGGGACGAAGACTGCCGTGGGAGGTTTGCAGCTACTTCATTTCTCAAGGGAGGAGTACAAGTATATAAAGAGTTGATTGACAAAACCCTAGAGAAAAAATAGGCAAGAGACGTGCAAGATATGCATGCTGTGGACGAGAGGGAAACTTAAGGGGAAAAAGAAAATAGACGAAAAGAATGAAACGTGCGGAAGTTAACGTGTGAAAAAAAAAATAAAAAGAATAAACTAAAAAAAAATAAATAAATAAATAAATAACCAAATTGAGCTTCATTGGGTCCGGGTTTTCCTAGAAGTCGAATGGGTTAAAACCAAGTGATGCCCTAGAAACACACACACACACACTTAAGAACATGAGTTAGGGTTTTAGATACTCTTTCTAATATGGTATGTTTGGATTTACAGCTTGCTAGTGTTTCCTTACAAGAATTTTGTAAGTATACACTCAACCTACTCTTGGTTAATACTTGTATATGATTGTGTAAATCTTTTCATTATCATGTTTGTTTTGGTTGCTATTTCTTGATTGCTTATTTGATTATGTTAATATGATCTTATATCAACCTATGGAAGGAATTATATGCTTTGAAATTGTGATGAATATGCCATAAAATACTTGTATATGTTTCGGTTTTCACATGTTTAAGAATGATGGAATGTGTATCATGATATTTCGGCCAAACCATGTCTTGAATGATTCGGATATTGGTCAAATGTTATGATTTCATGCATTGTTTCTCTATGCTTTGATCCCTATGTTATTTGCTTGAAGTTTGGAACATGTTTATGTGATGAATCTTCATGTTTTTGTGCCTATGAGTTTCGGCCTAAGCAAGTTTTTATGGTTCTATGCACATGTTTTGATATCTATCATGGTTTATGTGATCATGCTATAAAATGAATATGTTATGCTAGGTTGTTATATGCATGGCATCTCATATGTCATATGTCATGCATAAGTAAGCATGTTTAAGTCTCATGTCACATGCATTTGGGGAAGAAATGTTTTCAAAAAGCATTTTCAAAGAAGTGTTTCAAAAGTGTTTTCGAAGAAAATGTTTTCAAAGAAAAAGTTTTATCACGACCCCAAGTGCTAGTGGGACTCCTCTGTCCACTCTGGAGTGCATAAGAATGGAGTGGTAACCCCTGGGTTGACAAAGAATAGTCGACGAGCCTTAAATGGATTCCTTTTAAAGAATGTCGGAATGAGGAAGCACCTAACGCTAGTGGGTGCATAAGGCATGTAACTCGATGAAGTACGATCGAGTTAATATGATTCTCTATTTATGATGTATTCATCACAGTGTATGGACCATTGATGGTGCGGTAACTAGTAGGAACACGTGGTGCAAGGAGGGGAGCCTTGTCGTGCCCACCCTCTGAACAAGTATAAGAGCTCATATGATAAGGATCACTCGATGAAAATCTTGTGATATGTTATGATAAGGCAAGTTCTGAATAAGATCACGTGAATAAGAAAGTTAAGAAGTTTTTATGAAAAGTTTAAGTCTCTGTTACAAATCTTTTGTAAATGATCAAGTGCATAAGTCAAGTTCTGGTTAAGTGCACAAGTCAAGTTCCAATTAAGGCATAAGTCAAGTACATGTCCATGCACGCATAAGTCAAGTATATTAGAAGTTGTAACAGGTTCAGTAAGAAGCAACGATGACCAAGAGGAAGAGAATGACACATCCTCCTCCGAAGAGGATTGTGCCTAAAATGGCCATGGATCAGCCCGAGTCTTCCCTCTGGGAGCGACTCGAGGCCATCGATCGTTAGATCACGGGTATACTTGAAATCATCGCCGAGTTCAAGCGGCGTAACAACCGACATAAAGACAAGACTTTAGAGAAGCACGTGAAGCCTGAGTCTTCTTAAAGAGTACGAGAGTAGAAGTGTTTTGTGGAAAGAAGAAAGAGAGAGAGAGAGAGAGAGAGAGAGAGAGAGAAGGCAACAACATTTTTTGCCATCTTTTGTAGACTTATGTTTCTTTTGTGGGAATCCTGTGTTTTGGGAACTCTAAAAATATGCCTCATGCTTTTGGGATATTTTGCCTTTAAGGCCTATGTTTATGTTTTGGGACAATGTTTTGGGTTATGATATTAGTTTATGGTACCATGTGCTTTGTAATTGCGTATCGCGTTGCTTAGTTATCCGACTTTTATTAATTTTTTCATTGCATCGTTATTGCATACTACTAGTGTACTTAGGTGTATAGCATATTATTTGTCATGTACGAGGGGTGTGTAGCCTTGTGTTATATATCCCGGCGTCTTAGTCACCTTCCAATCCCAAGCGGGGGCTGGGGCTGCCACATTTGGTACCATGATATTTGTCCTATTATTTGACCTAAGTTGACTTTCCGCTACGATATGTTGCATACTGCCAGTTATCATTAGGAGCATTGCATCTTAACTATCATGTACGAGGGGTATGTAGCCTTGTGTTACATATCCCAACGCTTCAGTTTCCGTCGAATCCCAAGCGGGGGCTAGGGGCGTCACAAGAAGCTAGGGCGTAGCGACATCAGGCACCATGCTCGAAGACCTCGACATCGAGAGTGTCAACCTCAGAAACGTCGGGATCGGGATCGCCGGGCTGGGGAGCAGCAAGTTCAGGCATGGCCAGGAAAGCACGACCCGTAAAAGCATCGGGATCGGGGATCTCTTTCATTCCCAACTTGCAGCTGAATGAACAAGCTTCTTCGTCAATGACAACTTGGCTAAGGTCAAGGTCCTGCAAATACTTCTCGAGAGTCCGCGAACATAGCTATGGTCTCTCCAGGATGTGGCCCGACATCGCCAACCTCTAAAGCGTCTCCCCCACCGAAAGCTGTGGGTTGGGTGGATTTCTCAGAGGCCATTGACGAAAGAGTATTATGCAGCGGGAAAAGGAGAAAAGAGTGTAAGTGGAAAAGAGGGGGAATTAGGAGAATAAGGATGACAATGGGATTACAGTGCGGTGAAAGGAGATAAAACTATAATCCCAATTGCATTTACAATATGCTTTGAATCTTAGAAAATACACACCACGAAGCGACGTGAAGGTGAAGAATCGCCCAACGCCCTCGATATAGATACAATTGAAAAGACGCCATCAAATTTATCGAGAAATGTGCCAACGGATGAATCATCCCAAGACGAGCAGGACCTCCAAACATACGGTTGCAAAATTTAAGCATTTTTAAAGGAAATGTGAACTTAATGAAAAGGTGGGTAACGTGGGGAGTTATAATGATTCCCAGTGAGATGCTCGTCCCATGCAGACGAGATTAGGACTTTGATGGCTTACATCCTGACAGCAAGGGTAAGAAGCCAAGTCGAAGGATGAGCCTTACCATATGGAGGCCATCAACCCACACAAATATCCACAAAGGTACGCATCAAACTCAAGAGAGAATTACACACTAAATACATAATATTTAATTTATTATTACTGACTTAGGTTTTGGAGGTATTCCCTCATAATCCCGAGCCATTCTCATTTCTAGTTACAAGTTGTTAAGGCTAGCTCCAGGCGTACGAAACAAATCCTCAACATTTTAGATTTTACGCTATTGCCTTCCATTTAAAATTGAGCTGTAAAAAAGATTGTATGTGTGCAATTACTCCGATTTGGTGACAACATAATTTTTTAGATTTTTTTTTATTTGTAAGCTGTTGTGGATGACACACCTTCCACACTACTTACATGACAAATTTTGATTAGAAAAATATTTAATTCTTAAACTTCTCTTATAAATCAATTACGGCAAATCAACAGCTTAAAATGTGTATCATTGATTTGTAAATAGATCGTCACTTTTGCTTAATTTTATTTTATTGACAATTGCAAATAAATGATATTTGGACTCGTTTGGATACAAGAATATCTCAGAATATCTATTAATAATAGTGAAATAATTTGTAAATAGTAGTAAAATAGTTTGTATTAGAATATTTTATTGATTTTGGGAAAATGAGAAAAAAAAGTTGAATAAAAATATTATAAATTTAAAAAATTATTTTATTATTATTTTTTAATATTATTTTTATTTTGAAATTTGAAAAAGTTCTATTGCTTTTTGTGTTTTATTTAGAAATTTGAAAAAATTATAATGATTAAGTTGTAATCAAATAAAAAATTAAAAACAAAATATTTAAAAATATATAAGAATGATTGTATTTTCAAACGAGCCCTAATTGACTTTCCAATGTTTGGTGCTAGGTGAGTCACCTGCAAATGAACATTTTAAAACTGTCTGATTACGTATGTTATGTATCAAAATTAATTTAAAAAAGATGTATCATTTTTTATATTTTATTTAAAAATTTGATAAAATTGTAGTGATTAAATAATAATCAAATAAAAAAAGTTCAATATTTGAAATCGAAAATATTTTATATTTGAATGATGTTTGAAAATAAAATATTTAAAAATATCTTAAAATAATTATGTTTTCAACGGACCCTTAATTGACTTTTCAGTGTTTGGTGCTACGTCTGTCACCTACATACGAACATTTTAAACTATCCGGTTAAATCCTAGACGGAAACTTAATACAGCTATAAACAAATGCAAAAGGTGGTTAAAATAATTGGTGAAAATGAGGATTTGCAATGGCTTTTTAAAAAGCAAGCAAACAGGAGAAACACTAGATCTAGGACTGTTAAGTGTGTCACCCACGCTTTGATTATCACATCTGGTGAACCAAGACGAACCAAACGTTTTGGAAACGTTTATTTGATAATACAAACCAGTAAACACAAGCCGTTCCATCATTACAGAATGTGGACAAACGACTGAAAATGAGAGATTGAAACCCTCTTTAATCGAGCGGAAAGCATCTCCTATGGCCAAAAATAAAGTGTCATAACTGACAAGTCCTCCAAAGCAAAAGGAGTAGCATTAATAAATGCAAACCATTGTCATCTAGGCTCCTTTGAGAAGACTGCAGACTTCAGACTCCGTTGGAAGTGCAGGTATTGCTCCCTTTTTGGTAGTTGTAATGGCTCCACATGCATTTGCAAATTTTAGCACTTGCCTCAGCCTCGGTTCATCCTTCAACCAAAGTAAAGGCAAAAACACACATTTAGAAGCGTGGCCTATGATTATGGCAACTGCCTTAATTCAAAATCAAATCTGTTTAAGATGATTTAGTTAATTCAAAATCAAAATATTTAACTTGAGTTCGAAGAATGAGAGTGCTTACTTCAAGTATAGATTGATCGTCCACAATCTTGCTGAGTAGGGCACCAACAAATGAATCCCCAGCACCAGTCGAATCCACCGTTTTGACATGAAAAGCCTCCACTTCTCCATGGAAGTTCTGTTTGTGCAAACAAGTAATGTAGAGCTTTAAGGCAAATGAAAATTTTCTGCTTAAGCAAATTAATTCCATTTGTTGAAAAATAACTTGTTGCACAAGCATATGGTGATGAAGATTTGTCAGTTTAGGTTGAAAGTGTCATCCGGTTTTCGAATGTCACCTGGCTTAGTATAGACAATTTTCAGGAGAAAATATATTTACAATCGTGAATTTTGCAACTGCCGTGTAATCGTTTTGAAAAAAGTGAATAAAACATGGAACATCAGATAAAAAAATTAACTTTTTAATAGTGGACCCCACTATTTTTCAAAGCGATTACGCACTTCACGTTTATATGTAGAATTACTCAATTTTCAGAACTCATTTATTCCACCAGAATAAAGATAAGTTTCTGAAAGAAGATGCCACGACGCAGTAACAGAAACAAAAACACAAGTAAACTTTCCACCCTTGTGGAACTTATTGTCATATTATCTTACCACGACTTCAACAAAGAAAGTGTTTGTTTCTTAGCTCTCCATTATTTTCTTTAAGTTGCCTTTACAAAAAAATTTGGCTACCTGGGCAGAGCATATTCTGCCTTGACTGATATGAGAGTGGAGCCAGATGAATCTCCCCAAAAAGATTGCTTTTCATAGCAGTTACCGCTATGCTTAGGTCACAATCCTTAGATTCATATATAACAAAAAACAAAGTGGATTGACCTATCCGAATTAATTCTGCATGATGACAACAGCAACCTTCAGGCTTATATTTAAACATTGCAAACTCCCCTTATTCAGAAATAAAAAAAATGTCCTATACCCAAAACCCCATTGATGATGGAAAAGTAAATAATAATAAATCTCAAGTTGGGGGGAGAGTTGGCACTGACAGTGACTGAAATGGTTAGGTGATAGGGCCTTTGTTTTCCAAATTTTTAAATGTCAAGATATTGTAAGCATATCCCACTTGCACTGCTAAAGAAAAGAAAGGCCAACCGACAAAAAGTGTGAACAGTATTTCCAATAGCAAAAGGCAAGGCCCACGGCGCTATGAATACGTCGGCAGTCTTCTCAAGGGGAAAAAAAAGGTGCTTTGATAAACTGCAAAAGTTTGTCCATTCTTTATTTATTGTAAAGTTTAAAGCTCGGCTAATCAGCCCCCTGCCAAGCCTAACATCCCCTTTTTCTGTGGAAGTTTCATCCTTCAAAACCACCACGTACCCATCACAGCTATCTACTTTAAAAGTCCATAGTTTTTTTTTAGCTAACAGCCAAATTTAACAGTAAGTAAACTCAGAAAAGCTTACCTTCGTGTAGTATCTGCAGCCTTTCTCACCCAGAGTGACAAGGAGCAGCTTCAAGTTAGGGTGCCATAGTGACAACGCTGCGGCATCATCACACTTGTCACTTCCCGTGAGGAAATCCAGCTCCACATCGCTCACCTTAATGATGTCCGCCTTGTCCCATATGCTCTTTATCTGCTTACATGCCTCCTCCGCTGACGGCCACAGTGGCAGCCGGAGGTTAGGGTCGTAGGAGAGCAGGGCACCAGCATCCTTGGCCACCTCCATCGCCTTTAGGTGTGCCGATCTGCATGGCTCCACGATCAAGCTTATGGATCCGTAGTGAAATACTTTGGCCTATGAACACAATTATAACAGGACTTGCTTAATTCCACAATATGAAATGAAAGAGGGTCTAACCCATTGGAAATTCATTGCAAGGAAAAGAAAGTTGACTAATGAGTAAGGAAAACAAACTCAAGAACAATAGAGACCTCTATAAAAAGAAAACCTCCATAAAAGAAAAATCTCTACAAATCAAGGCAGACTATTGGCTTTCTCTCCATATTTCTACAAGAACGACATTTTTTTCAACGCAAAATCATCCAATATATGACTTGTGGACGTGGATTTTTATGCCGAATTACATAAAGTTATGTTCTCTTTATTTACATTTTATACACTTTATTTATTACATTCAACCTAATTGTTGGACAGACAAACCCAAAAAATTGCATCAACATCAATCATAATTATTTTAAAACATTCATTTCCCAGAAAATTATTATATTATTCCAAGATGTAGATAACGTAATACAAAATAAATCGTCTATAAACCAATGACTGATTCAAAATATATTTGGATTTTGGTTTTTCTAACAAAACTACGTATCTGAGATATTTAACTATCATTTGCCGAAATTTAGCAAAACTTTAGTGGATAAAAAGGAAGTAGAACGTCATAATTGAAAAAATAATGCTACCTACACAAATAGATCAAATTCTATGCGGACTTTTTGTTAAAAAAGTAGATCCCACAAAATAATATTCTACACTTTTAAAGATGAGATTTTTTTTTACAAAAAGACTATACCTGATAGGGATAAATTGACTAGAAAACCATAAGAACGTAAGGTAAGGTAAGAGATAAAGACAAAAGATAAGATTAAAAAAGATTAATTAAAAGAAGTTAACTCAAATTCCTAAAAGTAAAATAATTCACAAAGTCAATTGGATTCAATCACTCTAAGGATGGAAATAGACATCTATAAAAAGAGATCTCTACAAATGAAGGGAACTCTCTACAACTTCTCTACACATAGACTCCACACACTGAGCGATTCAAAAAGATCTTCTTTCAAGAGAGGCGTCATCTTTAACCTATCAAAATTTTAAATTTTTCTATTGTATTAAGAGATTTATGAAACCTTAAGAGATTGTAAAAAAGAACGATATAAATCTTTGTCTCTATCTCTATTTATTTATTATTTATTTTTTAGATGAATACAAAAGGCACCACATGGAAGCCTAAATCACTATCGTGGAGTGAGGATAATTTATTTCTCCCTTTCAACCTGTCGTGCAATTTTTGGTATTGACAATATCAAAGTTGATTATTTGAACTTGTAAAACTCATTTATCATATGAAAGTTCTATTCATCATCTTTAAAGCTCAGATCACACATAATTTTTTAATGATTTCTCTTATCAATTCTGTAGCATAGGAATGAATAAAAAAATTTAATTAATTTATAAAAAATAAAACCAAAATTTAATTAAATTAAAAATAAATATAATATATAATATGTGAAAATAATAAATAACAATCCTCTTATCAGATATTCCAAAGCGAAAAGTAAAGCTCTTGTGATATTCCAAAGCCAAAAGTTTTGGAGAGCCGAACTAATCCCAATCGTCCGAAACAGCGCGTGATTCCAACCATTCATTTATTTAGCATTTATTTATTTAATTTGAGAAATGACAAACTCCAACTAATTTAAAACTCTTAAATTATAATTAAATAAAATAATATTTTTTTGAATTTTAATTTTAATGTATTTAAAATTTAAAAAAATTATATTTTGTGAAAAAATATTAGATAAATTATAAATATTTTTTACCGTATTATTTACTCATTTAATTTATGAAAAGAATCAAAGAAAGATTCGTATTTTATGATATGGTCTCGTTTGAATTAAAAGATAAATTGAGATTAATTTAAATAATTTATAAATAATAATAAAATTTATAAAATAAAATAATAAAATAAATTTACATGACATGATTTCTGAATTTCGTCATTTTCGTTAAAGTATGGGACCCAGACGTGGGTCACACGACATGATTTCTGAATTTCGTGGCACGTGAGATCGGCCCACTTTCCATCGTTCATTGTATAGAGACAGAGATCGCGTTGCGCAATTTGCGGAATCCACAGATATTCGTGGGACACCCGACACCGTGCCAGATGATGGTTTCTTACGGTAGATCCCAAGAACAGGCTTTGAGCCTGTGACCCCGCCAACGCGCGTGAGATTACCGCTTCCCTTTCCCAAGATCCATGAGGACTAATAAAAACATATTTTTTCCGGAAAACTTCAGAGAAAGAAAATAATAGCAGCTACCAATAGCGAAGAAGTTGAAGTTTCAGAGAGGGAGAGAGAGAGGGAGAGAGGGAGAGCGCGTACGGATCTAATAAGTTCGAGGTTGAGCTCCTCGGGCCGGAGGAGCATGTCGGCGCTGGGGTTGCGGTAAAACATGAACTCACGCTCGCCGTCGGCGCGTAGGGTGACGAAAGCGAGGGCAGTGCGGGCACCCTGATCGAAGTTAATTCCGTTACCGGCGACGCCGTTTTGATCCAGGATCCCGGCAAGCATGTGGCCGAACTCGTCGTCACCGAGCTTGCCAACGAAGGCGGCCTTACCGCCGAGCCTGGAAACGGCGATGGCCACGTTGGCGGGGGCTCCACCGGGGGCCTTGAGGAATCCCGGAGCTTCGGCCAAGGAAACCCCGGAGACGGTCGGCACGAAGTCGATCAGCATCTCACCGAAACTCACGATCAGACCGCTTCCCGACTCGGGCACCCCATTATTGTTTAGCCACGAAGCCATCAGAATTGAATACTTATATAAATATTGGTCTTTTGCAAAGACGGAGAGAAGATGGAGGAGAGACTTTTGGCAAGAGATTGTGGTGGTATTTATTTATAGAGGGACGGACGGTGGATTCCTATTACATAATGTAATAATAACTCGTACAAAGTTTTATTGTAATATGTTATTTTTATTTTGTCCATACATGTAATTACACTCATTTTTATTTAACCTTTTGTAGTATAAATATCTTGTATTATTTTACAAAATTGATATTCAGAATATATATAGTAGTATTTTTTACATGTATTTTACATTTAATATTGTAACACCCCGTATTTTAGTGTATTTTTATTGAAAGATTATTTTTATTTATTCAAAAATTTATTCTCTTATTTTAAAATTACTGGATTTTAATTGGATTATTTTTAGGATTTTTAATTGGGGAGAATTAATATTTTATGTGCTTTCTTAATATTTATTTATTGTTGTGCATTTAAACTGCTTTTCATATTTAATTAATTACTGTGAGATTTAATTATTTCAATTTGACTTTACCATTACGTTTAAATTATTTTATTTAATTTGTGGTTTTAAAATCATTTCCGTTGGATCATTTTCGTGACCCAAGTTATGAGGATTGGACCTTATTTCTTTTTCCCTCTTTTTCTTTCCTCTCATTTTCTTTTCCTTCCTTTTTCTTTTTTCCCTTATTTTCTTTCGGTCCCTTCTCTCCCGCGCGAACCCGATTCCCTCTCTCTCCTTCTCTCTCCCCGTGCGACTTCGGGCTCCACCCCAGCCCGCCGCCATCGAGCCGCCGTGGTCGACACCGCCCCCTCCATTCGGTTCCCCTGCCGCCGGCGACCTTACCCCACCAACCTCACTTCCATCCAAGCCGCCGTTAGCCCCCACGAGACCCACGAAGCCGCGGCACTCTTTCCGCCGTTGCGCCGCCGTCGCACCGCCATTGTCCACCATCTTCCTACCACTTCATCCCCGACCTCTTGGCAACCCTTTGGACCCAACCCCGGCTCCGATCCGTCACCGGTGAAGCCCCACCAAGTCCATTTCCGATTTGTACATTTTTGGCCTTAAACCACCATTCGCGCCGTCATCCACGGCAAACCACCACCACCATTGGCTTCACCGACCTCTCTAGGCCCTACCCTATCATTTTGGGGTCTTCGTTTGTCTCCGTTGAAAAGTGGGTATTTGTGACCCACGGCCACAGTGTATTTTACACTGTGGTGTTGCTCAGACGTCGCCTTTTTCAGCTTCGTGATCCTCCGGAAATTATCATATAGCGCTGTAAGTATTTCTCCAAAGAATTCTCATGAATTTTATGTATTTTTGCACTAACTCATTTCACTGTATTTTTGGCATGCCGGACTGAGTCCGAGGAGTACGGGGGTCGGATGGATTTGTGATTGGAGTTGTTGGTTTGATTGGATTGGATTGGTTATTGGTTATTGGTTATTGGTTATTGATGGATTTTGGATTGGTTGGTTCATGTACATTTCATGGTTCCATGCATGATCATGTTTGTAAAGGAAACTGGGTTTTCGTGTATTGCATTCATGTTCATGTGTTTATGAAAATGGGATTTTCATGTGAATGATTTGTTGGGTGCGTGTGTATCACGAACCCCAAGCCGAGATGGGGCATTATCTCGGTGGAGCTCCTCTGGTTACTCGGGAGCGGAATAAACTGAGTAACGTCCCCTGGATTGTCGCTGGGCGACAATGGGATCGGACGAGAGATTCGTGCCGACTCCGTGGTCCTTCTGCTGGCGGGGACTAGAGGATGTCTGGCCATGTACGCGCTGGGCGCGGAACTGGGCATCGCTCGTTGCGTAGTGAGTGCTCGGCCATGTACGCGCTGGGCGCGGAACTGGGCATCGCTACGAAGCCAGGACGTGCGGATGGTCCCTAGGGGAGGCCATGGTGCATAGGGTATTGACGGATTAAATGGACTATTTTCTGGAAAAAATAGTGTGAGTTGGATTTTGTGTAAATCATTTTCTGGGAAAATGTTTTACGGATTATTTTTGGGCCAAATGGGATTTTTGGCGTGTGTTGGAAAATTAATCATTTTCGGGGAAAATGATATTTTGAGGAAAAATGCATATTTCTTCATATGCATGCATGTTGGTGGCATAATGCATTTTATTCCTGAGATTATTTTTGGGTTATACTTACCTGCGGTACCATTCTGTGGTAACGCAGATTTTGATGCAGATGAGGAGGAGGAGGGTGAGCCTGAGGAGACGGCTCCGCCCGAGGAGTGATCTGGGATCACTGTTTATTGTTATTTTATTTTACCCTTCTGTATTTTCGGGACATGTGTTAACTTTATTTTGGATGACTGTATAACTGCTTTTAAATCTTTACTGATGTTTGCTTGTATTTAAATTCTGGTACTTAGTTGACTAATCCGCTGCGTTGTTGTTGTACACCGTTGCATGTACACACACTGGCACTTCGTTGGGATGTGTGACCGTGTTGTCATCATCCCGGCGTCTCGATTCCCGTGTTTTCTCTACATAGGGGTCGGGGGCGCCACAAATATGGTATCAATTTTATAGAAGTTTTCTTCTGCACGCTTCTTTTGTGATTTTTCTTATTTCTTCTACTTCATCTCATGGCTCTGAAATCCTCTTCTCTCATGGGAGAAACATCCAATCCTTTCTTCTTTCATCCGGGAGACAGTCCTAGTATTGTTCTTGTTATGCAATTTCTGAATGGTGATAACTATCACTCATAATATCGATCGATGCACATGGCGCTCACTGCAAGAACAAGTTAAAGTTTGTCAATGGATCCATTCTCAAACATTCATATCTTGCCAATACAACGCTCCATCCTTGCTACGCTGTAATAATATGGTAATCTCATACATTCTTAACTCTGTTTCATCTGAGATTTTTGTTAGTATTCTCTACATTAATACGGCACATGAGATCTGGATCTCAATGAGTGATTCTCTCATAAGAATGGCCCCCGTATTTTTCAATTACAAAAGTATTTTAACTCTTTCTCAAGGTCAGTTGATTGTTAGTGCCTATTTTACTAAGCTGAAAGGTCTTTGGGATGAATTAATCAATTACAAACCAATTCTGGTTTGTTCTTGTGGAGCTGTTCACACACTTAATTCCTATGTTCAACAAGAGCGCATATTTCAATTTCTTGTTGGTTTGAATGAGTCCTATACCTCTGTTAGGGCCCAGATCCTCTTAATGGATCATCTGTCTCCTCTTAACAAGATTTTCAACCTTGTTTTACAAGAGGAACAACAACGTGTGATTTCTATATCTACTACATCTTCACATGATAATCATGCTTTTACTATTAAGTATGATACTAATCGATATGTGAAGTCTATGTTCAAGAAAGAGCGTCCTATGTGCAAGCATTATGGCCTTGTTGGTCATGTTATTGAGAAGTGCTTCAAGCTTCATGGTTTTCCTCTTGGATTCAAATACAAGCCACAGCCGCAGTTCATGGTCAATCAAGTTGTCTCTGACAACACTTCTTTGACTGCATCTCCATTTTCATTGAGTCTCAATATCAACAGTTACTAGCTACGCTTCAGCCATCTGATCCTATTACCTCCTCTGTCAATCCACCACACACTGCTAATGCAGTTTCCTTTGTTTCAATTGCTGGTATAGACTCTTCTTATATTCCATATATTTTTTCTTCCAATTGTATTTTACGTACTAATCTTGGTTTTATCTTCTTGGATTCTTGATTCGGGAGCCACAGATCATATGATTCCATCAACATCTTTTTTTTCTTCATATCAGTCATTAACACTACTATCAAGTTTCCAAATGGCCAAAGTGTATCTGTTACACATATTGACACTGCTAACATTTCTAAGGATTTGATACTTAGAGATGTTCTTTGCATTACAGCTTTTTCATTCAAATTAATTTCTGCTAGCAAGTTAATCTTGACTTTGACTTCTTGTTTGTCCTTTTTTTCTGATTTTGTTTTTATACTGGACATGAATCAATGAAAGCTTATTGAATGGGTAGACACAAGGGAGGGCTTTACTTTCTACAATAATTAGGCTCTTCTATTAGTGATTTACTTCAAACTCATTATTTACCTGTAATAGCATCCAATTTATCTAAACAGTTGTTTGTTTGTTCCAAATCCTCAAAACATGCCTTGTTTGAACTTTGGCATAATAGATTAGGTCATCCTTCTGTTTCTAGGATGAAATTTTTACATAAATTTGTGTCTGATATGTTAGATACTGACTCTCTATGCCTTGTTTGTCCTCTGGCCAAACAAAAGAAATTACCATTTCCTCATAATTCTCATATGTCTGCATTTTCATTTGATTTGGTTCATTGTGATGTATGGGGACCCTTTTCTACCCCCACTATTGAAGGTCATAATTTTTTTTAACAATTGTTGATGATTGTACACAGGTCACATGGATTTATCTTTCAAACTGCATGTCTGAAGTTTCTTCTCTTATTCCTCAATTTTTCAAACTTGTTAAAACACAATTCCATAAAAAAAAAAATAAGAAAATTCGTACTGATCATGGTACTGAATTTTCCTTAACATCTTTTTATTCAATCTAATGGTGTTATCCATCATTTCAGTTGTGTTGAAACTCCTCAACATAATTCTGGTGTTGAAGACTGCTTGCTCGGACCTTAATGTTTCAATCCAATTTACCTATTCATTTATGGGGTGATGCCATTCTTACAACCACTCATCTCATAAACAAATTACCTACACCTTTGTTGGGAAATCACCTTGTGAACTACTTTTTCAATCACCTCTCACTTAAGATCATCTTAGAACCTTTGGATGTCTCTTTTTTGCATCCTCTCTACTTAGATCAAGATCTAAGTTTGATCCTAGAGCACGACAGTACGTACTTCTTGGTTATCCCTTTGGTATTAAGGGTTATAAACTATTAGATCTTGCTACAAATAATACCTTTGTGTCAAGACATGTTGTTTTTCATGAATGAACATGTTTTTCCTTTTAAATCTCCTTTTTCTATTGTCTTACTTCAACTTCAGTGCATTTTAATACCGTTCCAAGTCAACCATCAACTTTTGAACATTATACTATGCCTTTAACTGTATCTGCACTCCATGCTGAGAATTTTTTCTCACCAAAAACAGCTTCTCCCACTACTTTTCAAATCCATACTAACACTCAACCACAACACTCATCATCCACACAAATTCATTCAGTTTCAAATTCATTCATAGAATCTGAAACCGCCCCTGAGACAAAATCTGAAGTAGTCCCTGTACTAGAATCTGAAACAGTTTCTTTTCCAATTTGTAAATCATCTAGACATAGAGGAAGCTTCTGGTTATTTGCAGCATTACTATTGCAACTCTCTTATTACACATTCTACATCAAATTCCACAGGTTTTGTTCCTATACCAGCAGGTATTCTATATGATCTTAATCATTTTCTTTCTTATCATAGACTATTCCCTAAACATAAATCATTTGTTTTAGCTGTTACTATAGAGCCTGAGTTTTATTATCAGGCAGTCAAGCACTCTCATTGGAGAGATGCTATGGCTGCCGAGATTCTAGCATTAGAAAATAATAATACCAGGATTGTTACCTCTTTGCCTATTGGACAAAAACCCATTGGATGTAAATGAGTTTATAAAATCAAATATATAGCTAATGGTTCTATTGAGCGTTACAAAGCTCAATTGGTTGCTAAGGGGTATACCCAAAGTGAAGGATTATATTATTCTGAAACGTTTTCTTCTGTGGCAAAAATTGTTACTGTTCGTACACTTCTTGCCATAGTTTTTGTTCAGAATTGCTCTTTGGTTCAACTTGATGTGAATAATGTTTTCTTACATGGGGATTTACTTGAAGAAGTTTATATGACACTTCCTCCTGGTTTTCATACTAAGGGGGAGTCTAAAGTGTGCAAATTAAACAAGTCCCTTTATGGTTTGAAGCAAACATCTCGTCAATGGTTTTCCAAGTTTTCTAATACTCTTCTAGAACTTGGTTTTAATCAATCTAAAGCTGATTATTTCTTGTTTACTCGTTCCAATAGTGCTTCTTTTATTGCACTTCATGTGTACGCTGATGATATCTTAATTGCTAGTAATGATTCACCTGTTGTTGATGATTTGAAACTGTTGTTGGACATTAAATTTAAGCTGAAAGATCTGGGTCAGCTTAAATACTTGTTTGGAAGTTGTAAGATCTCCTCAATGCATTTCCCTATGTCAACGTAGGTATGCACTTGAGATATTACAAGATGCTGGATTTCTTGGAAACAGAAGGATGGCCTAATCTATTATGCCAAAGTTTAAACAATGCATGCTTTGAGGATTTGGAACAAACAAACAACTGTTTAGCTAAATTGGATGCTATTACAGGTAAAGAATGAGTTTGAAGTAAATCACTAGTAGAAGAGCCAGATTGTTGCAGAAAGTAAAGCCCTCCCTTGTGTCTACCCACTTCAATCAACTTCCATTGATTCAGGTCCTATATAAAAAAAAAAAAAAAGACAAAGAACAAGTCAGAGTCAAGGTTAACTTGCTAACATAAATTAATTTGAATGAAAAAGCTGGAATGCAAAGAACATCTCTAAGTATCAAATCCTTAGAAATGTGAACAGTGCCAAATTTGTAACAGATACACTTTGGCCATTTGGAAGCTTGACAATAGTGTGAATGACTGGTACGAAGGAAGAAAAAAAATATGTTGATGGAACCATATGATATGTGACTCTCGAATCAAGAATCCAAGAAGATAAACCAAGATTAGTAGATAAATCTAAGAAAAAACAAACAGTTTATCATTCATCTGCGGAGGCAGAATATCGTTCTATGGCCACTACAACTTGTGAAATTGTTTGGCTTCTTTCCTTACTCTCAGATTTTAGAGTTTCTCATTCTAATAGTGCCCATTTGTTTTGTGATAACACAACTGCACTTCATATTGATGCTAACCCTGTCTTTCACGAGCGCACAAAACATATTGAGCTTGATTGTCATTTTGTACGTGACAAACTTCAAGGTAGGATTTTTGTTGGTTCTCAACATCAACTTGCTGATGTTCTTACTAAAGCTTTAGGCAGTCACCAATTCTCTACATTGATAGCCAAGATGGACGCTCATTCTATTTACTCTTCATCTTGAGGGGGAGTATTACATTTTATAATAATTTGTATAAATTTTTATTGTAATATGTTATTTTTATTTTGTTCTTACATGTAATTACACTCATTTTCACTTTATCCTTTATAGTATAAACACGTAGTATTATTTTACATTATTGATATTCGGAATATACACAGAAGTATTTTTTACATGTGTTTTACAATTAATAATTCCAATCGATATATAATATATACAGAGTTAAGGATAGAAAATTAAATAAATAAAACAAAGCGCAAACTATTTTTTTTAATTGAAATTAATTGTGATAAATCAGAACTTCATTTGCATTTCTGATCGGTGGGATCACCATCCATGGCCCTCACTTGACTTGTGGGGTCAAATGTTTGCTTAAGAATAATTATAATTAAGTACACTGCTATATATCACACTCTCATCTTATTTTGATCATACTAAGTGGTATGTGGCACATTCATTATCATTAGATGATAAAGAAGCATGCAATAAATGATCATTTAATGGTGATAAATGTGTCATATCATACATAGTGGGATAAAAGTGAGATGGTAGTATGTTGTATAGAATTTTCCATTATAATTTTGTGCGACAATGACTCTGGCTGTCCACACCTAATGGTGTCAAGCATGATGGAAAAATAAAGATAGTTTTAATTCTTTAAAAGCATATGACTATTAAAATAATTTATATGGTTTACATTTTAGAAAAATTGCTTCTCATATTCTAATTTTGAATTATTTAATCCATCTGTTGAGTTTCATCATTTTAATTGTTTCATTATAATTTGTTACTGAAGTCAGATCAACGTTAGTGATTGTGTGCTATCCTTTTTATTTGAGCATCTCCATCAGGCTGAATATCCATGGATTTTGGTTAAAATATTGTAAAAAATCTAGGGGAGTGACCACTTCGACCCTCACATCCGGCTAAATATTTTAGGGTTTATTTTTAGGGATGTTACAGTAGATCTTCATATATGGGACTTTACTATAGATTGAAGCTCTATCGTAGATCTCCTTTCGAGTAAACAATTGTTTTCCTCCTTCCTGCGGTTCACCCACCCACATTTCTCACCCTCTCTTGTGCCATACTCTGCTCTCGTGTCTCTTTCGCGTCTATCGACAGCAGCCCTTTCGATCGTCTTCTTTGGTAAGTCTCTCCACCTTGTCTGAGACAATGCAAGCGCGCGTGCGCGCACACACTCTCTCTCTCTCTCTCTCTCTCTCACATAAATCCTTTCGAAACATGCCTAACCAAAATCTACTAAGAATACTAAGAACATGCCTCTAGATGATACTAAACATGCTTTGAGAAACTTAACCAAAATCTCACAAGATAAACTTCAATTAAGTAAAGATCGAAACATGTTTGATGATCAATCCAAGATATCAACTTAAAACTTAGCATGTCATTTTTCTTCAAATACCAACTCTTAATTATCATCCCAAAACCATAGTTAAGCTTATCACTTCATATCTAAACATGTTATAATCATATTCCAAGTATAATACATGATTAACCAACTAAACATCAAATCTGTATTAAGTAAGTTTTCCGACGATTAATCATTACCAAATTCAACCCAAAACTCACTTTTATACCATAAATCAAAGTTTGACATGTTAACACATCTTACACTAAAGAGTCGTGGCAGAATCACTTACCAATCCGAAGCTTTAAGGGTCACTCAATACCAACTTTCTTGCAAAGGTGCTCAGTTTCTCTCTTTAACTAGTGTTTATGGAGCTTCTTTCACACAATGCTCATATGCTCTTGAAAGTGAGTGGATGAAGGTGGAGGATGAAGGGTGCTATTTATAGGGCTCATAAGAAGAAGAAAATCATGTAAGAAGCTAAGTATCACACAGCTTGTCCAAAATTGAGAAGGGAAATTCATCTTGTTGCAATCGACTAGGCTACTATGATTGTGTTTCATTTTATTTTCTCATGTGCAACTAGAAGAAGCTCTTTGTCTCCCTATGGTTGAAGACCTAGTTGAGTGTGTGTGGGGTGTAGGCTTCAAATTTTTTAGAGGTGTTCAATTTCCCAAAAGAATCAACTAGCTTTGCAAACTTTCCTCTCAAACCAAAACCATCACCTAATACCACTTGATTCCTAACCAATTTAGCTCTAAGGGTCCATGTAGATGCAAAGGTATTCCTTTCTTTTGAATGAGAGAGATGAAGGTAAGGGACACTTAGCTTAACCTTATGAAAGAAATGGAAGAGGGTGGAAGAGATGTGCATCGGCCGAGAAGACCATTTTGACTTCTTTCACCTTACCTCAATCTTTGTGGCCTAGTAAGACGTGTGTATGGGTCAAGTCAGAAAGCTTGGAACTCTAATCCAAGTTTGGGGACAAAGTTTATGGCATGGGAATAGGATTGATTTTGTTTGCTGAATGGGGTAAGCTTATGATGGTACTCACTAAACTTTAGGTGTACTATTCCTATTTTGAATGTGTAAGAAGGTGCACTTGTATCCCTACACTAGTTTTGAAATTTCAGCTTTGATTCTTGAGAGGGGGATGATTTTGTTGCAGAAATTACACACAAGTTTGACTAAAAACCGATGGCATCTATTGAAGGGTATCCAATTGAACTAAGTGAGGCGTTTGAGTGGAGTGCACGGTTTCGACATATCTCAAACGTGCATGACATGTGCTCGCATTTGTTCCTAGCCTAGTTCTATTGATGCTTGATTTAATTCAAGGGAAGAGATGCTTGGTTTCAGAAAATTTCTTTAGAGAAGTGTGTCAGTCGACCGATACCTAGTCTTTGTGCCATCATGTTGTGTTTTTGTCCATGGCCAAACCATGTGGCACCTTAGATCACCTTTGATTTAATGGCCCCAAGTTTTTTTGTTAGGCTAGGCTTGGTTTTAGGCTTTGGGTAGGGCCTTCGTATTTGGGCCTTAGGTCTAACTTGTTGGGCCTTGTTATTGGGCCTTAGGTCTAGCTTGTTGGGCCTTTACTTGGGCCTGACCATCTTACCAAATTGGGCCACAACTTTGGATTTCATATTGGGCCTCATATTTGACCTCTTTCTTCAAAAGTTTGATCTAGCATTTAACTAAGTTTGAGTCCTCCTCATATCCATATAAGTTGCATAGTATGCTATAGGTTCATCTCCAAGCCCATTGATCCAAGAATTTCTCAAAGATCTTATCTTAAGTAATGGAAGTCATTTGGCTAAATCTTAACCCTAAATACTCAAAAAGATAATTTCTTCTAAAAGTCCATATAATCACGCCCAATTCATTAGTCACTATTGCCAAGATCCCAAAGTCTTCTTGTTCCCTTTGCATGATTTGGCGGGGTGTTATAACTTGACTAATAGTCATGGCCCATGGACCCCACCGGTCCCGCCTCGAAAATAAAGTTTGTCGATTGTATTCAGCAAAACACCAAGGAATTAAAAATATGTCAACAATGAATTTTGCTCGGCGATACAATTCAATAGTAAAAAAAAAAAAAAAAGGCCGAGCAAACTTCCACTATGCGAAAATCCTTCAGCAGTGAACATTCTCAGTTGGAAAAAATTGAAAATAGCGACTAATTGCTCTAATTTTTCTATCTCAAACTTGCTATTTAAATTTTATTTAAAAATATTTGGTTTTTTGGAGGTTTCCCCCACAAGACTCCCCAAGGTTCCATGAGAAGCCCAACATCTATATGCCCCATGAACATACTTCGCTAGAAATCACCATCATGATGCGAAACACCGTCTACAAAGCCCCTCTTGGGCACCACTTGGGCATCTTAATCTTTCTTCATCAGAGTAGATAACTTGGTATCGCGCGCACCCCAAATCTTTATAATTTTCAAAGCATGGTTGCCTGTAGCCCTCACCTGTGCACCGAAAGCCATCACCACTCACTAGCGAAATGGCTCACATTTGAAATCTAAAACTTGTGATTGGGATTATCTACACTGACCTGTTTGGTTTCTTTGCAGAAACCTCTTAGCGAGGTCGAGTTCTATCTCCAACCACAACAACGCGATCGAGCTCTGTCTCCCACCACAACAATGCGATTGAGTTCTATCTCCCCCCACAGCAACGTGGTCGAGCCCTGTCTCCCACCACAACAACGTGGTTGAGCTTTGTCTCCCTCCCTAAAACAACGTGGTCGAGCTCGGTCTGCCGCCACAGCAACGCGGTCGAGCACTGTCTCCCACCATAGCAATGCAAATGAGCTCTGTCTCCCTCCACATTAGTGCGGTCGGGCCCCGCCTCCACACTACAGCACGGTCAGGTCCCAACTCCTACCACAACAACACGGTTGAGCTCCATCTACCGTCACAACATCACAGTTGAGTTCCATCTCTTGCCACAGCAATGTGGTCAAGCTCTACCTCCAGCCACTGCAGAGTGGTCTAGCACTGTCTCCCTCGACAGCAGCGAGGTTGTGCCCTTCCTCCTGTGACAGCAACGCTGTCAAACTCTGCCTCCCACGATAGCAACGCAGTCGAGCCCTGCCTCCTGTAACAGTAGCACGATCGAGCTCTGACTCCTACCACTATAGCTTGGTCAGGCCTTGCCTTCAGTGACAATAGTGCAATCAAGCTCTGCCAACCGCCACTATAGCACAGTTGAGCATCTCCTTCTGCAAAGCTGAGTCCCTTGACTCACAGAGAACATCGACGAGGATAGTCCCTTGACTACGTTGACCCTCACACGAAAGCCGAGTCCCTAGACTCGAGGTGAACAATGATGATGACAGTCCCTTAACTGCTTCGACTCTCGCTTACGAAAGTCGAGTCCCTTAACTCGCGGCAAACAACGATGATGAATGTCCCTTGACTGCTTTGACCCTTGCTCATGAAAGCTGAGTCCCTTGACTTGCGGCTTCCAATGGAAATGATAGTCCCTTGACTGCTCGACCCTCGCCGATAAAAGCCGAGTCCCTAGACTTGCGGCGACAACGACGATGACAGTCTCTTGATTGCTCGACCCTCGCCCATGAAATCCAAGTCTCTTGACTCGTCGTGAACAACAGGCAATGACAGTCCCTTGATTATTTTGACCCTCACCCACAAAGCTGAGTGCCCCTATACTTAGGTCACAAATCGCTGCCAGCGGGTTTTCTCCGGGAACGAGCCATCGAGCTCCCAAATCGCCTCACATGGGTTGCCTTCAAAAACAAGTCGACGAGTTTGACAACTGCCTAAGATGGACCCAAGGGGTCGAAGGGCTCCCTAACCATTTAGCACAGGTTACAACAAATGAACTCTAACATCAATACCAACAAAAAAGAGCCTGAAGGAGAAAAACATCCCACTACTACCCAACAAATAACAAAAATCAATCTTGGAAATGCGCACTCTTCACTAACAATAAATGGTCTCATGCAACCTATCATGCAAATCAAACAAACTCCAAGCTGAGCTTCGCGCTCTCAACTAGCATGGTCGAGCACATCTCCCACCTACCTCTTTAAGCCAAGCTCTGCTATTGCAACTAGTGCGGTTGAGAGCATCTCCAACCTACCTCTCCAAACTGAGCTATGTGCTCACAACAAATGCAGTCGAGCGCATCTCCTGCCTACCTCTCCAAATCGAGCTCCGTGCTTGCAAGAAGCAAGGTCGAGCACCTATCCCACCAACCTCTCTACTCAGAGCTCTACACTCGCACTTGGCGTGGTCGAGTCATCTCACACCTAACTCTAAAAGCCGAGCTCCGTGCTCGGGGATCTTCACTACCTAGCACAAACAACAGAAAACCAGAGACTAGTTCCCAGAATTTGTTTTTCTATAGTTTTGTATAGACTATCTCTACCGCGGCTTGACTTGAAGATTCTCAAGACCTTCCTGCTAAGCAAATCGATCTTAAGAATTGTGGGCAACTATTTAGAGTAAATATTCCAGTCCCAAGCCGCACCAAGCCTTGTCCATGATAGAGGTGCCATCAAGAAGAAAGTGGAAGATAGAGGAAGGAAAGAAAAAGTAAAAGTTGAAGGGAGGAAAGCATGTCAGACACGCAAGAGTAAGAAGTGACATAAAGCTGGTTTTCTCATCTACCACTTACAGGGCATCAATAAAAGGGAGATTAGAGCTGTGAGAAAGGAGGGAACTTCTGGACTTCGACTGGAAGGAGGATGGACCATCTTCAACCTCACGAAGAGAGTTCTAGTGATATTATCTTCTCCAGTCAAAGGGGTATCCGACCTCCATTGTGCAGAGAGAAACGAGAGACCATGAGAAACTATAAAATATTTCTATTATAGTGGATTTGCTCTCCAAACGATCCGTGTACGTAAGTCATATGCCGAACTACGTAAATCTGTGTGTCTCATTCTCTATTTATATTTACAGTATTATTTTTTTATTTACTATTATGAATGTACATACGGACACCATATCGATGCTCTAAACCACTATGGGCTTCAAACTACTTCATCGAGATTAGGTCACATCCAAAGGTCGAAAATAACTAGTTCTCTCATTCCGACTTGTTTTGTGGTTTTTGGCATTAACAACAGTCTCATTACTATCAAGCTTTGGTTTATCTTAAAAATAATCTTGACATTGATCTATTCTTAGCATTAATCCAAGAAGTAGAGATTGACTCGACAAGTTAATTCTCAATTTATATTTTTTTTTCTTTATTAATTGAGTTTAATTGCTATTGAATCTCCCACCTCATCATTTATGTTTATTATTTTAGTTAATTATATTTTAGCCTAAAAAAACGAAGAGACTAGAACATCTCTTGAAAGAGACCATGCTCCACTCAATTATGTATTAGTTTTATAATCTGTTGCGTTGAGTGCAAAGTGTGCATCACGTTTTATAATTAGCCCATACTTTTACTGATTGGGTAGTGGATGTCTCTATCGTATATATTGTCCCATTCCAATCGAGTGGCTTCCAACCCCCTTTTTAGCGGCATCAAAATTATTAGAAAGACGTTGCTCTTTTTTCTTTTCTTGTTTTATTACGTTAAGACACGTTGGGTTACACAGTTTAGATAAGATGAGATGAAATATTTTAAATAGTAGTAAAATTTTTAAATTAAAATGAGATGAAATCATTTGTAAAAAAAATGTGTTTAGATAGTGAGATCAGATGAGATAGTTTTAAATTTTTGAGATTTGAAAAATGTATGGGTCCTACTATTAATTAGATAGCCGAAAAGTGCACTGTTCACACACAGTTCATTATCAATTTTTTACTGTTCATGCATTGTTCCTTTACTGTTCATGTCAATTTTGTACTGTTCACTGTCAATATTCATTATTTATTACTGTTCATTACTGTTTATTTAAGTGGATGTTTCAAAATTTAGAGATAAAATATAGTGTGTTCGGATAGGAAAAACTAGCGTACGGTACATATGAGATTATCGTGTAACCAAACCAAGCTTTAGTCTTTTTCATCTTTAAACTGAGGGACTTTTACTAAATGAGAAATTATATTTACAATTATAGAATGTGCAAGTTCTGTGTATTTCTTTTAAAAAATGAGTAAATATAGAATTCACACGAAAATATTAATTTTGTAATGACAGACCGTATCTAGTATTACTCATTACACATCATCGATGATGCAATGTGCCCCAAATCTTAAAACAAAAAATAAATAAATAAAAAAGATATTTGTCCTCAGTTGGATTGTGGATGGAAGGGGATGAGTAGCATCGTAAGCCGCCCCTACAAGGTGAACCATGAATCATCTTGTAAAGAGTTTGTAGGGTGGCTCACAGACCTCGCAAACACTCATTGGATGGTTCGCAAATGACTATCCTAGACTAGATCATCGTTTGTTTCAAAACGAGCTCGTAGGGTGTTGTTGTCGTCCACCCCTTGTGAAGTGGGTGATAGTTGAGCACCCAATGAAGGATCATGGGGTCGCACTTGCAATCCACCCTACCAAGTGGCATGGCTGGGCACTGACTAAGTTAGAGTTGGTATGCCCTACTTTCAATTCCGATTTTGACTTTTTTGGAGGTTGAATCTAACCTCCGACTCTGACTCCGAGATGTACATCCTCATCTTCGATTCCGATTCTGATTTATCGGAGCAAAGTCGGATTTTAGGTGTTTTTGGAACTTTTTTTTTTGTACTGTTTTTTAACTTCATATTTGACCTACTTTTTAAAAAATACTTCTGTATGGACTTTCAAATTTTATGTTTTGTTTTTTAAATTACCATCTAAACTAAATAATTTACTTTAACTTTAATTTTACTAGAAACATAACAAAAAATAAAACTAAATATAAACAAGTAACATACTAAAATGCTTCGAAAAATTAGAAAAAAATTAAAACCCTCCACACCTATCATCCACATCCATCATCTATCATAATAATATTTCCTTCCAACTACTACAATAAAAATTTTCTAAGTTCTCATTATGAAAATGAAAAAACCCAACAACAACAAAACAAATTTTTTGTGCCAACCAAATTAAATGTTCCCAATAATAACAACAACAACAAATGTTCCCAGCAAATGAATGAAAATAAATTAAATGTTCCAAGTGCCTTCCAACTTCCAAGTTGTGCCTAAAAAAAGGATGATAAGATTACCAACTAAAAACAACAATAACTTTCCAAACAGCTATCAAGAGAAAAGGGAAAGATCATTTAAATGATGATACTCTGCATACCAACTATCAAGCAGATTTGAGCAATGTTTGTAATCCTAAGAGTTTCCATTACTGATGCAAAAACAATGATACCCTGCATACTCAAGCTTAATTAGTATACACTTAAAGTGTAACTAAAAAGAAAGCAAATCACTTTATGGACAACTTTATAGTTCGTAATTCATGTTTAATCACGTGGAACCCGTGGCTTTGTTGGTTGAACTTCCTAAATTCTGGGTTATTGCATTTTGAGAGCTTGCATTCTATTGATATTTTAAATAATACAATATGCTCTCTTGAGAACTCTCAGAGAGAGGTGTAACATGGTAGAACTTTTAAAAGCTCCAGGAATCATACACCCGTGTCTACCCTATGTACATGATAGAAATGATATTTTTGAATTAAATCATATAAATATAGATTTATTTGTATCAACAACCCTTTTATGAAAGTTGGTGGCATCTTTAAGGTAGGATGTGTTTCATTCACAAGGTGGAGAATGGAGATTCCATTATCAAGAAAGTAATCTAGATGTAGTTTGTTTCTAATCGAGACCTGATCATAGATTATATTTTGAGAGCTTGCATTGTATTGATATTTTAAATAAATAAAAAGATGTTTTAAATAAACAAAAAACTTTAACATGTTTTCCAACACATGCACAAGAATTGTCAAGTAAGTCAATGACATATAATTGACTAATAAAACAGAAACTAAGCATGGAATAGTCAAAACAAGTTCTATTTGTTTATTTAACAAAAATGATGAAACAAACAGTTTCACAAATGCACCTCAAACCTCAGGAAATATAACAAAGAGTCTAATGGTTCATTAGACTCTTCGATTATGGGAGCCTTGATAGGCTGTTGTGGTACTGGTCCTTCTGGGCAAGATGCAGATGTGGATGTCGGAGTGCTTGTACCTTCACAATTCATGATTTAAGAACTAAAAAAAAATACAAACAAAATAGACAATTAATATAGCCCCAAAAACACAACACACATATATTAACTCAAATTGAGGTTGTTTTAGTGATTGTAGTCCCCAGTTCATACACAATCGAGACAAGCTCTGCATCGGTCTAGTACCAACTTGAACTTAAGGGGGAATGATAGGGATAACATCCCATATTCACGCGTTCAAGCTCTACATGATGCAGTGCACTAAATGGCTGGATATATTTCCTTTATTCCCTCCCATATTCTCTCTCAATTGTATTTATGTTAGTTTACATTAGTTTCCATTTCAGGTGTATATTCCTTAGTTGTTCATTCTTTCGTTAATTGTATATTGTAATCTATAAAGTTTATATATATGGCAATACACAAGCCTAGCAATATGCGGGCATTTACAGATTTTACAATATAATGTTGAAAAGCATAATCCTGGAATCTCTCGCCTTTTCTCAATTATTTCTTGAAAACCCAAAACTTTTCTGAGGGAAAATTTGATCAAGTCCGGTCTCAAGGGTGATGGACTGAAATTTTCAGTCCATAATTTTTTCCGGACCGGATCGGATCGAACATTCATAGGGATTGGATCAGACCGGTAGCTATCGGTCTGGACCAATTATTTTTTATGTTTTTCAAATAAACTAATAAAAAAATTATTTAAATCACGAAATTAAAATTAAGTGAATTATTAATGTGGATCATGTAACTAACTCATTAAAAAAATATTTTATATGGTCAATGATAATAAATTAGATAAAAATTACATTATTAACTTATATAATTACTATATAAAAATAATATATTAAATTATTAAAAATATTTAAAAAATATATATAGGAGTTTGGTCTAGTCCGATCCAATCCGGTTTGATCTGGTCTAAAATTTATAGACCCCGGGACCCGATCAAATTTTTTCGATCCACAATTTATGGGATCGAGATCAACAAGTCTGGAGTTCGGTTCGGTTTGGTCCAAACCGAATGGTTAAGTCCGGTTGATTTTTCCAGTCCGAACCGAACTCCTTACACCCCTACCTCTGTAGTATATCACATTTGTCTGCAAAGCTCAAACTAGCTGAGTCAATGTAGAAGAAAATTGCAAATGTAAAACCACAAACAAAATATTAAAGAAAAGCAAGCCTCCAGTGAATGCATTTTGCGATAAAATAATATCTTGCAAATTCAAAGCAAGAAAAATCCCATTTGATAATTTCCAAGCACAAAGAAGAGATCAAGTTCACCGAATCACCAGATCTATCCAAATTTTCATCTCAAGGAATTTGATGATTCAAAAAAAATAAAAAATAGCACACACCGAAGATGAAGGTTTCATTACAGAGCATTCCAAATAGCCAAATTTTACCGGTTAAAAACTTTTACCACAAAATGCTAGCTTCGAAAGGCAAAAGCCCTTAAAAGATTTTTTTAAAAAAAAAACCCATATTTTAAAAAAAAGAGCAGATCGAGCAAAATATAATATCTATTCAAGTATGAGCACTACCAATCCTTTTCTACATGCCCACAGACCACCAGGTTTACATTCATTTTTCACAGATCAGGAGAAGAGAGACTTACAAAAAGATCACCAGCAAGACAGACATGACAGTGAGAGAGAGACGGCAGCCGAAACTTGAAAAAAAGAGACATGGCAGTTAGGGTTTCATGGTTTCACATGAGAGAGAGAGAGAGAGAGAGAGAGAGAGAGAGAGAGAGGTCTGAGTAGAGAAAGAAATTGCCTAGGGGGGGAAGATCATGCATGAGTGGAGAGTTTAAATGAAGACTTTATATATATATATATATATATATATATATATATATAGATCCGGATACCATATTTTAAATCTAGAACCTGGGTTTCATACCCAGACCGAGTAGGTCCAGGTTTTACAATGCGGGTTCAGGCCCAAATCAAATCCGAGCCAAAAATCATAACCAAAACCTGGTTATCTAGTTTCTGGACCGGGCTAAGAAAAAACCCAGCCCGGATAAACAGTCTTAATATTGATCAGAGGCAATCTAGAAATTAAATAGCATTAGTAGTTTTTTGGGGTTCAATGCTGATTAATTTCTTTACAAAAATCTAAAGGTGAGAAAGATCAAATATTTAGGCAAATTCTTTTTATGTTACGTTTGTATAGAAGATTTGGATGGGAGAATTTAGGTTTGGTCCTATAAAATCTAAATCTCTAATTGGGAATGCTAATGTAATTTCCAGTTATGCTTGCAGCGTGCCCTAATGACTTGCAACTAGAAAGGAAAATTCAAAGAACCCAATGGAGATGCCTCTGATGCTTAAGTTAGAGAGCAATTAACATTTTACAATGATTAATGAATCAATAAAATTTTAGTACGTACCTGGTAAGCTATTTATAAGAATTGGGATATTATACTATGGAAAACCACCACTTTAGAAACACGATTCTTAGTGCCCAATTTTGTATGTTACCTTTTAGGGTGCACCTCGGTTGTTGATAGCATCCATCTGGTGTGGGTTTCTCGCTCGAACTTATCTCTAATTCGTATCTCGTCGAGATATGGTTAATTGTGTTTCCATGCTAATTATGTCTTTCTAGAATTTATCTCTATGAATTAATCCCACAATATTAGAAAGATACAAGTATTTGACTTTATCCCTGAACCCATATGCTATGTTTGATGTAGTTTTATTCCTTAGTCGCCATCGTTCACGTGAATCCCAAGTGACCATGGCCTTTAGTCACCAACTATTCCTTTCTCGCTCACTATGCAAATGCGTTCATTCATCACCAACCATAAAGCCTATTTATACCGGAACATAAAATACGGATAGGAATTGGATTTGAGGTTTTATTTATTAAAAAGGAATTTCAATTCATTCTAACAAATAAGTTACAATCAATTTCAAATCCCTTCATTTTTAGAATTCATTAAAATAAAAAATTTAAAAACCAAGAGATTTGGACTCAAGAAATTTTAAACCTCTCGATTTAATTCCAAATCCAAGTTTATAAGTTTGAGGCACGATGTTACTCGGAATCTTGGGTCACAGAGAGGGAGTTGCAACATACAAGGAAAGCAAGACAATCTCAAATAAGACAACATGTTAATGTTAACGTACAATGTGACTTTATGCTTTGTCAAGAAGAAACGAAAAAAGTAATTCACTTCATGACTTACCCATTATTGATAAGAGAAATTATTTGTATAAATTTTAAATAGATAAATCTCATATAAATATTTATTAAAAAATAAAACTCACCTAAAAAAAATATAATATTTTTTATTAATAAAATTTATTTTATAAAATAATTATATAAAATTTGTCTATTTTAAGACGTAGAAGTGGCATTCCTCTTGTAATAATACAGATGCTACTTTTGGGAACGAGTTCTGTTTTACTTGCACTTCCAATCTGAAGTTGACATGGTGAAAAGGACATGCTTCTATTCGTACAAGGCAACTTTAACATTACACTTTTGTCTTTGTTTGGCTATAAGAGTATTCTCTTAATAATATTATGGTTACCTTTGGGTAACAAACTCTTTTCAACATTCTTCAAATATTTTTATATTTATGAAAATATTTTATATGTTAAATAATTTAAAATACTCTTAATGGGATCCACAAACTCACTTCAATCTCTACTCATAACTATTCACAAACATTTTATAATATTTATCCCTATTAAATATAAATAAAAAATAAAATCACTATAATATTAATTACTATTATATATAAATAAAAAATAAAATCACTATAATATTTATCACTATTAAATATAAATAAAAAATAAAATTATTATAATATTTATCACTATTATATATAAAATAAAATAAAATCACTATAATATTTATCACTATTATATATAAATAAAAAATAAAATCACTATAATATTTATCACTATTATATATAAATAAAATCATCATTAAAAAAAATTAATCATTGATGGGACCTATACATTTTTTAATTATTTATCTAAAAGTCAACAATTCAACATATTTCATATATCTAAACAACTCAAAATACTCTTAATGAGACTCACAAACTCACTTCAATCTCTACTCATAACTATTTATAAATATTCTTAATATTTTTCAAATATTTTCACTATCCAAACGTAGCCTAAAAGGATGGGCCACCATGTTTGGCTCCAAGAAACTCCACTTAATTATATCAAACGCAGACCATGTTTAGCTATAAAGAAATTTATCTAAATTTATGAGTTTGTAACAATTTCGAGACTTCTCTTTCTAGATAAAAAAAACATAAATATTGTCAAGATCTTTAAAAAAAAAATAGTTTTTTCAAATGTAAAAGGATCTGTGGCTGCCATATAAGGAAGCCAATGGCTACCTGTAGACTGACTCGTCAACCTTGAGACACTACGATGATGGCTTGCGAGCCACTGCCACGCAAGCCACGATTTCAGTGTCTTGGTGGCCGAATGCAATCTTAGGTGTTTTTTTTTTTTTTTAATTATTTCTTAAAGCCCATGAACATTCAAACATTCTCTTCCAGTATGACCATTTTTACAAAATTCTGTAAAAAATGCCTCTCAACAAATTCTTACTTCTATTCATTAAAAAATTAAAAAATAAATAAAGAAAGAAATGCAAAGAGACTTTACCAATTAATTGCCTGGTTTATTTTTATAAATCATCTTATCTCATTTAATCATTACAATTTTTTTACACTTTTACGCAAAATAAAAAAATAATTTAATTTTTTCAAATCTTAAAATAAAAATTATATTAAAAAATTATATTTTAATAATATTTTATTTAACTTTTAACTTTCATCTTATATCATCTGTGTAACTAAATAAGATGGAGTGAGGCTCTCAGATTTCTTAATAAGAGAGACAAAAGAATGGGGAACTTTATATAAACTTTTCACGTCTACAATATGTGCTTTTACAAGATCTAGATTTATCAGACTCGTATATATTTTTCAAACATTGATGGCAAATCCAATATTACGAGCTCCCGCCTTTCAGTCAATGTTTCTTTTTTCATCATCGGAAGCAACTATGCTGCCATTTTTTCAGAATCTGATTCATTCATGGAAAAGTAGTCTTCATCTTCAAAGGGCTCTGGGGAATCTGGTTCCAAGGCTTTTCTTTTCTAGTTTCCCTGATTCCTGGGAGTCTTTTCCTTGGACCATCCAAGATGGAAATGGAATTCTTATCATTTGGGTCACCATAAAGTGCAACGTGCCTGTAATAGAAGCTCTAATTCCTTCTCAGCAATAGCAATGCAAATGATGCGTCCCACTGATTTAGGTGATGCCTCGTACTTGAATTTTTCAGTGCCTATGAACAGGAGAACACAAAATTCATCATCAGCCTACACAGAAGCACTTCACTAAACAAACAACTAACAATGAATAAATAAGAGTAGAAAAAAAAATTTTTAAAACCACCAACAAATAGTGAGACAGAGCCTGTGTAACAACACCCTGCCTAAAAACTCCTTAATCCTTGACTTTAGTAGCCTTAATCCTAGCTAATTAGGAGTTGGGTTATTTGAGAATAAGAACAATTTTGGATATTTGAGTTGGCAAGAAGATCGTATACTTTGAGTTTAGTAGAATTTGTAGAAGATTCTAGTGTAATATTGATTTTTGAGGAAAAATGAAATTTTTGAAACTTGATTGGTTAGTAATATTATTTTGAAGAATTTTTTAGTGCTTTATTAATTTTGAGGATAAGAAGCCAAAAGGCCAATAAGGGAATGACACATGGCATATTAGATAATTGCTACATTAATGGGCTAATCAATTTTGATTAAATTTTTTATGGATTTAAGAAGGCCTAAGAGATTGGTTTATTAAGGGTCCAAGCTTTTTGGGTATAAGGCTTAGGAGAGAACTAAGGCTTTAGGTCCAACTTAATGGATATAAGACTTTAGGCCTCTAATTTACTAAGGAAGTGATGGGCTAAGAATAGGTAACATAAGCCATTGGACCATTAACCCACACTTATGACCATTTTAAGCCCACAAGGTCCAAAGCCTTGTTTTGTTCTATTTCACTCTTCAATTTGAAATCCCAATACACCATACCATGAGTTTCCTTAAACCCATGTCATACCCTAAGTACCCAAATTAAGTTTTAAAATTGGTTAAAACCATTAATTAACTTACCCAAGATTTGTGATCTTTAAACCATGTTTTAAAGCTTAATTTTCTTTTTTAATCTTTTTTATTTGAAATTTTCTTGTTTTACTACTCAATTACATCACTCTTAGATCATACTAAGACCCTAGATAAACCTCCACACATGTCATTAGAGGAAATGACATATCAAACCTCAAAACTATACCAATCGGCACACATGTGTGCACTTTGTGTGCATGGACTGTTTTGCCCTTAAGCCTAATCTTTTTGTTCCTTTTTCTCAAGGGCACTATGGTCTTTAAACATCTCATATGATCCCTTTAAACCCAAACCAAGCCTTGGACAAAATTTGGTTTCAAAAACAAAACCAAAACCGATTGCATCCAAAGGACAAGTTGAGTGGGTACCGAATTAGTTGAGTTTCAACCAACCATCTGCCATGGTTGAGCCACCACCTCATGCCATCTCCACCACACCCAATCCCCAAGAGGCCCTCATGGCTATCATGAGTCTTTGACCAGGTTTTTCCATCCAAAGAAGGCACCAAAACCGAATAACTTTTGTGCACAACTCCATTCCAGCAACCACCTTCCATTGCATCATCTTATTTGAGCTACACCTTCATGGTCACATGGAAGCCAATCCTCCACTTTCTACCACCTGAAAAAGTCTTCAATAAGTGACCTTACACCTACACAAATCAGCCTTGAAGAAGAGACAAAGGGATGAGTCAAGTGCCCTGATCAAATCTGTCAAAGGAAAACCACCTTGAACCTGTCAGCCCCATGGTTTGTTTTTGTTTGTTTGTTTGTTTTTTTTTTTTTTTTCCTGCACCACGACCAGACCAGCTACTTTAGGCTCAATGTAGCAATGTAGCACCTGAATTGATGAGTTCATGGTGATTTTAGGCCACTATTCCCCCTGACAAGATAACACAAGCTGATAAAGGCAATATGAAATTTCAGCACCTTATACCACCACCCAATCCCAAGGGTTTAGGCCAATGTCTCCTCCCCTTTGGCTGCATATAAAAAGCCCCTTCACCCCCTAATTTCTTCACACCTCCATGCCTTCTCTTGAGCCTTGAGAGCATTTCTCCCCCTTAGTGAGCAATAGAGTGAAACCAAGTGAAGTTCTTGAAAGTTCTTGTTTTGGGAGTTTTAAGAGCCACGAAAATTGTAAGTTTTCTTGCCCTAGATCTTAGTTCACATGTCAAGTCTTGTTTTCAAGTGTTGGAGTGAATTTTGATTGAGTTCAGAAAATGTTACCATGCTTAATTCAAAACAGAGTTCATTAAGGATGTATTAAGTGTTTAAATTGTCTTAAGTGAAAATTTCAGCTATGGCATGTCTTAGCATATTTTAATATGATTTTTTAATGTATTAGATTGATATGGAAGTTTTGATTTTTGATTAGAAGCATGCTATGATAGGTTTTGAATTCTATCTTGTGTTGATCATCAAAACATGCATGGATTTTAAGTAAGTTTGTAATTAAGGCATGAAGTTTAATTTATTCCACCTAGGCTTGATGATTAAGCATTTAGAAAACCTTCTGGTTGGGATAAGAACAAAAATACATGTTTTGGCAGAGTTTTGAAAGCATGCCTTTATGATTTACATTAGAAACACTAAGCTTGATAGATGAAGGATTAATGAAGATTAAGGCTTATAGCCTTGATTAAATATTGGGATGAACTTTCTCACCTAAGATTTAGCCTTTATCATGTCATTAAGGACTATAGTGGTTATTTGTGATTTAAGAAAATTGTGTATGCATACATTCATAGGGATCAATAGTTGAAAGTACACTTAAGCGTCAACTAAAATGCATGCCACGGGTTGTGTATGTTTGAGCTAGTTCCACTTTAAATTTTACAATTCTAAGGGATGGATGGTTTTAGAATATGAAAAATATGAGGTTCATGAAGTTTGGTTAAATTTGAGATTTGCTTGCAAATAGTGAAAAATTAAGGCCTTAGTGGCAATTTTTGAGAGTTTAGGGGTAGTTTTATAAATATCTATTTTTGAAACCTTTTGATTATGAACGTCTTCCGCAGTAGTACAAATCCTAACTTAGTATGAAGTTGATTTCAGCCGCAACGATATTTCCAAACTCGGGAAGTTTGTAAGTTAGCTTTCTAACTTACTCTTAGATAATTTATTTATGATTCTTGTCTAAACGTCATATTCATATTATAAATGTTATTTTGAGCATGAAATATCATATGATACATCATTGAGAATTTGATTACTTGTTTACATGACATGTGATATTTTCACCATATTTAGCATATTACATATAAATGTCATTTTTCACATGAAAACTTGCTACATATGCCTATGTCATGAAATACATTTTTCAAGTATTGCATGAAAATAAATTTTGTCACGATCTCAAAGGCTAGGATGGAGAATTATCCTAGTGGAACTTCTTTGTTCACTCTGGAGTGAGTAAAAATAGAGTGGTAACCCCTAAGTTGACGAAGATCAATCAACGGGCTCTGAATGGGTTCATTTTAAAGAATGCCGGAGCGAAATCAAATGTTATGACACTTGATTACGCCCAAAGAATAATGCGGTAGTTGTAGTACAGCTTTGAGGTGTCGATTTTACAGAGAGACATTAAAAGAATTGTAGAAAAAACAAAGAAACTAAAAAAAGAAATTAAATTATTAATGGGAAAACAAAGATTAATTTTAAATGCAAATTAAAGTGAAACAAAGTGACTAAATGAAAAAGTACTCAAGTTTGACAAATAATAAAGCGTCGGGAATCCATTGTACAATATGATATTTTAATTATTCTTAATTCATTGAATAACTCAATTGGGAACTCAATTCCTAATATTCCCATTCGGAATGTATAGATTTATAAACCAAAATCAAACCAAATTTGAAAAATCATTTACCACTTTTAAAATACGTAAATTATTATCACTATTGAGAAAATTCAACGACGACAATATACTCAAGAAGCGATATTGCAGCAAAGAATTAAGAAGTGATATTGATCCAAACATAATCAAAGAGTCAATCCATTCAATAGAAAAAGTATAACTGAATCCATGAACAGAATAAATTCTATAATTATTTAGAGAAGAAAACATTAATGATGAATTGAGAATAATAAAACAAAAGAGTTTTAGTAGTTGAAAATCAAATACATAAATCAAGAATAAACTAAAAATACCATCTAATGTGCAAGTTCATTCCTAGCCCTACTTAAGAATTTAGTTACCCATAAATATAATGGACAACAAAAATCTCAAGAGAAAAATAAAGCAAACGGTGGCCATGAAAATTAATTTCAGATCTTCCTCATTCAAACTGAGCCGTCTCCCCTCTTCTCCGCTCTCTAATTTCGAGCTAATGATGTACTTAAATAGGGTAGGAAAGAAACCTTAATGTCTTCATATTCCCCCACACAAAATCGCCTAAATTTTAGGACTCAACTTATGATTAAAATAATAAAGTATGTCAATTCTGTCTCCTAGCGCATTTTGGAGTCTGATCCGAATTACTCACAAACCCCATCATTATCCTTATTTGAAGAGTCCTATACTCGTTGAAAGTTCTTAGGTTGTTTCAACGTCTTGCCCACTTGAAAGTCTTTTGAATTTGAATGAGTTTGGACTTGCTCTTTTATAGACTCTGAAATTAAACATAAAAATATGCTTAGGAGTATCCCAAAGTAAATAGAAACTCAATTCAAGAATACACATTAATTCCAATGATTTTTATTAACATTTTAGCATTTTAGTCCAGTAATAGGATATTTAGAGTGCACTTTCGTACACTCATCACACCCCTCAACTTGCTTATTGCTAGTCCCTAGCAATTTCTATGCTAAAGAGATGAAAGAGATGAGAATCATTAAAATAGGCCACTAATTCACATTTTCCAAATTCACATATAAAAAACAAACTAAGGAATCCAATAACCCATCAAGATCAATCCACTTATAGCAATTCACAGTGTGTGTATGTTCTCCAAGCTATAATCATCTTACCACTAACATTGATACATGCAACATCAAGCAAAAGGTTCAACTCCATAACTCACATGTATACTTGTGTTTCGTGAAAGGGCTCTCTCTATGGAGTTGACAAATGGTGTGTACACAATTACATAGAGATTTAGGTAATTATGAATAAGCAAGCATTGATCTTATGATAGGAATACTAACAAATGAGAATTCAACCATTCTTTCCAAAAGCTTACTTAGGATTAGAACAGTCAATACAAAAGGTTGTAACGTGGCTTAGGTTCGGGGCTATATGAAAAAAAAAATTGAAAACTGATTCAAAAACTTCCAAGTACATACAAAGGGAATCTTATTAAATATCTCAGTAGACCACACTTCTCACTTGATATACTCTTCAACCTTTCAAATCATCAAATAATGCCTCTTTTTCTTTTCCCTTTTCATTTTTTTTTCTTTCTTTATTTTCATCATTTTATTTTTATAATTTGGTGATCAATTACATGTCACTCTGGTATTTGCTATTTCTACCCAATATTGGTATTTTTGTCTTTAAAACTCACTCACTTGAACACTTTATAACTCGTGTTCTTCTTCTTTTTTCTCTTTTTTTTTTATTCTTTTCAAAAAGAAGAATTTCAAATCTAGTACACACTTGGAAGTAACAAGGATAGGAAAAATTAGTGTATAAGCTATACTCCAATGTGGAGAGGCATGCATGTGGGCATATGAAAAGAAAATGTTACATGTGTTTATTAGCTCAAAGTTGGCTACTAGGGGTCTATAATGGAAATGACTAGCTTGAAAGACTCAAACATTGATCCTAAGTTGACCTTTGTCATATCCCAAGTATATCCACTATCTTACCACAAACCATGTAATGATATTCTCAAAAGAAGTGTCCAATTCAACATATCAATGAACGCTTATCACAATTTATTACATTTGTAGGCTCTCAATCCTCTACAAAACTCACATGAATACTTAAGCAAAAGAGTTCTCTAGCTATATGTGTCAAACCACCATCTTACCACAAAGCTTGGATAAGTGCATTAAAGATTCTGTGAATGCCTCAGCAAAAAATGATTATGGTGGGTTTGATGAATTCACGAAGATGGCTATGAATGAGAATGAGTACACATGTGAAAAGGATGACGTGTGAAACAAAATTAAAAAAAAAATTGACACATGAAAATATGCCACAGAGTTCCAACAAGCATTTTCAATACTGAATTTGCACCACCACCCCTCAACTTAAATGAACCGTTGTCCTCAATGTTTAAGAATCAAATTTGAATGAGGAATAACTAAAAAGGGTATAATACACCTGATGAGTGACGTGGGTAGCTCGCTAAGCACCAAAAATAGTAACCTGAAATGACAAAATGAAACTAACCTGCAAACAAAAACAAAGAAAACAATAGCAAATAAAAAGGAAAAGAAAGAAAATAAAAGAAAACAAAAATAAAAGAAAACAAATAAAGAAAACATACCTGCATGGTATGGTCAAGGTTGATAGACTGGATCCACAAGTGGAATCTCTTCTACTTCCGAAACTTGCCTATCAATTAATACTTTAAGGTGTTGACCATTTACTTTAAAAATTTGACCATTCCTAGAATCTTCTATTTCTACCACCCCATTTGCAAAAACATACTTCACTACAAAAGGGCCGGTCCACCTAGACTTAAATTTTCCTGGGTGCTTATGGAGTCTAGAATCATATAAAAACACTAGGTCATTAGGCTTAATCGTCTTCCTACCAATATTTTTATCATGAAATGCTTTTGTTTTAGCCTTATAGATTTTAGATTTCTCATAAGTAATATTTCTCAGCTCCTCCAACTCGGTCAACTGAAATTTCCTATGCTTACCAGCATTCCATTTCGAAGAAATACTAATAGGAAAAGTGTCACCTCGGCCGAGAAATGCATGCTTAAGACCTGAGGGCAGTGGCTTCAATTCCAATTTGGGACTATCCATGCATGAAGGAATCTGCTTTTCCTTTTTCTTAGACATCTCTTCTAATTTTGATTGCCAAATATGTGGGCCATAATCTTGAGGTTCATAAAAAATAGCACAAACATCAACAACATCAGATGAATCATTCATAGTATCAAAGTCAGAATTAACAAGAAAATATTTAGGAGAATAAGAATCATGAGTTGTGTGAACTCCCTTGTCTATGAGTGTGTCAATCATGTATGTTTAGTGGCACTCATCATCTTCTTTGGACTGATTATTGATGTGGAAAATGTTGACCTCCATGGTCATGTTTCTAAAAGATAGTTTTATTAGCTCATTCCTGCAGTTTATAAGTGCATTAGTCGTAGCAAGGAAATGTCTACCTAATATGAGAGGAATCTTAGAGTCAGAGTCAACAACCGACTGAGTATCCAAAATTAAAAAATCAACAGGGTAGTAAAACTTGTCAATTTGGATCAAAACATCCTCAACTATCCCTCTTGGTTTCTTAACTGAATGGTCAGCCAATTGAAGCATAACAGAAGTAGGCTTAATTTCACCCAAACCAAACTGCAAATAAATGAAATAAGACATCAAATTTACACTAGCTCCTAAATCTAGCAATGCTTGCCCAAACTCACGATTCCCAATATTACATGTAATGGTGGGACAACTAGGATCCTTGTACTTTGGAGGAATTCGCTACTCAATTAGAGCACTAACTTGCTCTGTTAGAAATATTGTCTTCTTAACATGGTGCTTCCTCTTAACTGTACACAAATCTTTGAGAACTTTTGCATAAGTAGGAACTTGTTTAACAACATGTAAAAGAGGAAGATTGATCTTTACCTGCCTGAGGGTCTCCAAGATTTCATTGCTAGAATCCAAAGTTTGCATACCAGAATTTTAAAGCTTGAGGAAATGGTACCTTAACTGGGCTCTTGATTACCTCGGCTTCCTTGGGCAACTCAGCACTATCCTTGCTTTGTTCCTCATCAACATCCTCTGGCTTATCAGTTGTTGGGATGTGTGAGGACTTACCACTTTGTGTCACAATGGCATTGACCTCCTTCAAATTTCCTTGAGCCATATATTGACCTCATTCACACTCAAGGAGCTCATCAATTTGGACACTTGACTCTTTATCTCCTTATTTTCTTCAACAACCTGCGTAATCAAACATTCAAACTTTTGGTTAATCTTACCCTGTGCCTCAATAAAAGCATGCAAAGTGTCTTCTAAAGAATTCCTAAAAGATGAAGGTGCATGATATAGTGAAGGGTATGATCTAGGGGGTTGTGCAGGTGGCTAGTATTCAGACTTCCAACTAAAATTGGGGTGATTGCGCCACCCCGGATTATAGGTATCGGAATAAGGTGTAAAAGGCTTCTTGTACATACCTAAGGCATTACATTGTTCCTCATACATCCCTCTCATCTCAGCAAATGTGAGACACTCTTGGGCGAGGTGATCTACCCCGCCACACACAAAACATGGTCCAAACGACTCTACATGATTAGCCACGTGTGTTGGCTTTAAGTCCTTAGTCTTTAACACATCTAGCTCCTTAGTGAGCATCTCAACCTTAGCCTTTAGGCTATCCTCTTCCCTGAGATGGTAAATTCCACCACCATTTGGTTTTCCTGCAGGTCGTGACCTATTTGTGCTTTCAATAGCACTAGGTCTAGTCCAAGTGTGAGCTTTTTTAGCAAGCTCATTAAGGTATTCTAAGGCCTTATCAGGATCTTTATGTAAGAACTCACCATTACACATCATCTCCACAAATTGGCACTCTCTAGGTGTAAGTCCCTCATAAAAATAGCTCACTAAGCGTCAATTCTCATACCCATGGTGAGGACACATACTCAACAACTCCTTAAATCTCTCCCAAGACTGATACAGAGTCTCATTGTCCTTTTGTGTAAAGGTGGAGATTTGCCTTTTTAATGCGTTGGTCTTATGTTGGGGAAAGTATTTATTAAAGAAGACCTGAGTCATCTCACTCCACGACCCAATAGATCGGGGTCTCAATGAGTATAGCCAACTCTTATTAGCTCTATCCTTCAAACATAAAGGAAAGAACTTAAGTCTCACAACGTCATCAGTTGTATTTTTACTATGAAAAGTCACAACTACTTCCTCAAACTCTCTAATATGCACATATGAATTTTCATTTTCCAAGCCATGAAACGTAGGGAGTAAGGTATTTAGAGTGCACTTTCGTACACTCATCAACACCTAATGCTGGTGGGTGTATATGTTATGATGTTATGATGATGTTATGTTATATTACCAATGCATTGAGAACGATGTCTGCAGATAAAGACGTAGTGTCAACATGAGTTGTGCTGCGGTCACCGGCAGGTGCTCACGGTGCATATAGGTCGTGTTGCTACCATACGTATGTTAATGATGACTTTAATAACGATGAAATGTTATGTTTTTTGAAAGCAATGAGGAATGAAATGTTTTCTTCCGAAATGTCATGTTTTTGAATGAGAAAGTGAAAATGTTCTCTGAAAGAGAAAGTGCATCAAAGTTTTTCTGAAAATGTTGAGGAACCTGGATGGGAGACAAATACAGTTTTTTTTTTTCTATATATCATTGCATGCATCTCATGTTTATCATTAATCATGTATATATTATCGCTGTCCAAGTTAGTTGTTTAACTTACTGAGACTTGAATTAAATCTCACACTTGTGGATCCACTATCATTTCCCGAAATGATAGAAGTTTTGTCAGGACTAGTAAAGGAAGAACAGGAAGGACCACTGGATACAAATGGTTGAAGAGGGAACCATGAGCGAAGACTAGATATAATTTTGACGTTCATAAGCATTGTCTCTTCATACTTTAGAGCTTATGAAATAATTGATCTAACCATGGAACTTGGATTAAGTATTTTGCATTAAGGAAATTCTAATCTTAAGTTTGAACTTATGATGATTATTAATGCTATTGGGATGTTTTAGTTCATTCTGGCATGAGTTATAACTAATCACCCTTATTCTGTTGCGATTATTACATACTGCTAGTTGTATACTAGGATGCATTGCATATTAATTGTCATGAATGGAGGTATGTAACCTTGTGTTGTATGTCCCGACGCTCTAAGTCTCTGTTACATCCCAAGTAGAGGTTTAAGGGCGACACAGCCTGTCTATCTTGAGATGTGGTACCTAATCTCATCTATTAATACATTTAGGCTCCATTGGTTGTTAAACTCATCTGTGTTCAACTCAGTTCAGTCTAATTTTAAGTTAAGTCTAACATCCAAACACCCAACTCTCAAATTACTAAACTCATATTAACTCAAAACCTCTTTATATATGGGACCTACAACCTTTTTCAATTCAACACTTCTTTACACCTAGGACTCATAACCTGTTTCAACTAACCATAAATACATATAAACTCATCTTAACATTCAAACATATTTAAATTCATTTTAAGTGGACCCCACAGAACTCACTCTAAGTGGACCCCACAAAACTCACTCTATCATTTCAACTCACTACTATTCTTAAAGAATTGAACTCAGCTTGACTTAGCTCAGCATCCAACGCAACCTTACTAAGAGGATTAACAGCCAGGGAGACTAAAATTCTAGTCAACCCCAATGTGAAAGAACTTAACTTATCTCCACATTCAAGTCATAAGTTGTTGTAGTGTATTCATATTGGGAATTTGAGTCTGTTTGGAAATACTTATGGTCGAATGTTGGAAAAATTGACTCTTTTTTTTATACAAGGGTGGTGGGGGGTTTCAAACCCAAGTTTTCCATACTTATGTTCACATCTAACCTAGTTTTCAGTAGCAACCATCTTGTTATGAATTATGAGTTCCATCGATGTAATAATCAGAGTGATCATTTTGCATGTCAGTCTCTAGCAACTGAAGCAAAACTATACATTTTGCTAAAGAGTTGACTGTCAATGTGGGGTCAAAATGAAACATGTTGGAAGGGCTCTAATACCACCATAAGGGCTCACGAGGTACCACCCCGAGCCAAGGTCATGGGGGCCCAACAAATCACGCCACTCAAGAATCAAACCCCTTTGGCCCATTGAAGCTCAAGCTAGTTTATTAAAGATAAGAACACCCACCTGTTTATCCTAGAGTAATTAGGATATTCACTCATTCAAAATGAGTGGATAACCCGAAAGCTACGGGGTTCCAATTTCAAATAGCGGGCAAGGCAGTTAGTCTGGGTGATCCCAAAATGACAAGTCCTCTATTTAAAGAACCTAGGTACGCTAATGAAGTCTCTGGAATAATTGGCTCTAAGAAGACTGATATTATTACTGACTTTAAGCGTTGGAGGGCCCCCGTTCAACCCCCCAAACCCTCTTACTCTTTGGTTGTAGGAGATCGAGAGCGTGTAGCAGTGAAACACGTCCTCAATAGTTGGAGTCATATGTGGGATTAGTTATCTTACAATCAATGTGCTTTTCACATGCCCACCACCACTCGATCTCAAACAACTAGAGATAAGAGACGTCGGGAAACATGGAAGGAAGGCTACCGGTAATGGAAAAAGTAGTATGGAGACTCAACATCGAAGTTGAGTCATTACGAAAGGAGAATGAGGTTCAAAAGGCAAAGAACGGGCCATCAAGAGAAGACACGATGCCCAGTCAAGCTGATAGGGTGGAAATGGAGGCTCACAACGCAAGTGCGAGTATAGCCCCTAAGGAGAACGAGGAGGCAAAGAAAATGCATCATGATCTCCGTAACTTGATGGATAAATATGAGGAAATGACCAAGAAGATAGGAACCTCCTCGTCAATTGATCAACTGCTAACCAGCACCAACTTGCCATACATTTCATAGATCATGGTGGTATCGCTACCATTGAAATTCAAGGTCCCGTTGATAAACTTGTACGACGGTTCCAAGGACTCGGTGGAGCACTTTGAGACTTTTAAAGCCCCCATGACTCTCCATAGATTCCTAAGGGAGATTGCATGTAGGGATTTTCCTTTGACATTAAAGGGAGCAGCCCGGGGTTGGTTCAGAGCACTACAACCAGGCTCCATTAAGAATTTTGAGGAACTGGGTAGGCAGTTCATCACGTAGTTCATGGCCAATCGACGGAGGAGGCGACCAACAACGTACTTATTAACTGTAAAGTAGAGGGAGGAAGAGAGTTTGAAGGCATATTTGGCACGATTCAATAGGGAAAGAATGACCGCCGATGACCAAGATGGGAAAATCATATTGGTTGCAGTACTAGGGGGAATTTGGCCAAGGAGTCCTATCATGGTTGAATTGGAGAGGAAAACCCCCTTCACTTTGCGAGAAATTATGGACCGGGTAGATGACTTTGTAAATGCCGAGGATACGTTGATTGCCCTCACTCCCAGGCTAGGATGGAAAGAGGAGAGCACATCGAAGGAAGGCCCTAAGAAGGTTTGAGAAAATGGTTGTGAAGCCTCCAAATTCCGCTTTGGATCAGATGGACATTCGAAGAGTCAGGACATGCAACACAAGGTTACCTGCCCCTGTTCATGACATAAAAGATGCAATGTTCCTAACATGCATATAGTATTATGTCATATTCGCAACGGATAATTTTTTTTTTCAAATAATATTATGCACCAAACTTATAATATCCCAAATAGTTAAAGCATAATCCATGCATACTTAACAAAATAAACATCCACGATTACAGTACGGGTCTCAGAATACTGTAATCTCAAAACAACGGAGACTTAACTCCATAATTACGTTGCCAAAATACACTATTGGGCTAGTTCATTGAGTAACTCGTGTAACTCGTGTAACTCGACTAACAATGCCGGAATACTATCCAAAGACCTAATTATGGAGGCTGCAAACTCCGTGTTGCATCTTCGGCATCTAGTCAACTTCCTCTAGTCTGCTAGTGTTTGCTCCCTACTCTGATCCTAACACATTGCCTACCATTCGGAGGAATGGTAGCTCAGACTACCACAGTGAGATTTGATTACAAATCTCAGCAAGTTAACAGGAAATTTCCACACAGGTTAATGATGCATGCATAACAGTAAAAACATGAATGCATAATCAAAGTCGTAAGTAAGTATAACATAACTTGGCATATAGCATGACATAAACGATATAACTTGAACTAAAATTGAAACTTAGCTTGACGTGACATGACATGTATGTGAACTTAAAACATAACATAGACTAGCAACATAGCTTGAACGTGAACTTGAAACATAACATAGACTTGGAACATAGCATGAACGTGAATATACATAATTTGAACATGAACTTGAACATAACATGAACCTGAGCATAACATAACATAAACGTGAACTTGAAATATAACGTGTATGTGAACATGACATAACATGACCTTGAAACATAACATGAATGTGAACATGCATAACATGAACATGAACATAACCTGACATGAACGTGAACTTGAAACATAATATGGACTTGAAACATAGCATGAACGTGAACATACATAACATGAATGTGAACTTGAACATAACATGAACCTAGACATAACATGACATAAACATGAACTTGAAACATATTCTTGTCTTATGAGGTCACCATGATAGAGTAGTCTTATCTCATAGGGTTACCATGATTGCGTAATCTTATCTCATGGGGTTACCATGATTGCATATTTTTATCTCATGGGGTTACCATGATTGCGTACTCTTATATCATGGGGTTACCAAGATTTAACAATAACCATGAACTAAACAATAACTTAACTGTACGAAGACGTACATGAAAGTAAATCGAAAGACATGATGTACTTGACAAAAAATATTTTGAAGCATGACATAACATGTAACAGACAACATTTCATAATATGGCATAACATGTAATAGTGAATATTACATGACATGGCATACATGTAACAGATAGCATAACGTAACATGACATACTTGCAACTTATAGCAATACGTGACAGAATAGATTGTGTAACAGATAAACATGTAATGACAAGGCATGGTATGACATATATAACAACATACGAACATAAACTGTAGTTTCCTTACCCATCACACATATATAGTAAACTGATAGTAAGTTAAAAGCTAACTTACCTCGATCGTCGCATTTTACGAGAATAAAGCGTGAAACACGAGGAATTGAAAATAGTGATTCTAAAAATTAAAAATTGAATCATTAATAATTAGAAGCATGAAAACAAGCTAACTTAGAGTAAAATTACCATTTAACCCTCTACATGCAGGAAAATGACCATTTTACCTCGAACTTAAGGATTTCACATCCAAACTCTAAAAATTTCCAAAATTTATATTCCTCATTTAAATTTTGCCTTAAACTCAAAATTTAAAACAAATCACAACTATAGAAAACATAATATGACCGAAACATCCATAGCTTTTCCCCTCGATTTTTGTCGCACTTCTTCTAATTTCAAAACTCATAATTAAACCAAATTTTTGCAATAAAGATCTTCCTATCCTAAGTTTAAAAACATACTTAAAACATCCAACAAGAACTTACTAAACTTCAACCCAAGACATTTTAGTAAAAAGATCCAAACTTTTTAACTAAAAATAAACCCTTGAATAACAAGTTTTGATCATATTCAAAACTTCTCCAAGAATTCCAAAAAATCAAATCTTACTTCTAACATATTCATAACATCATCCTATGATCAACCATGCTTTAAATGATCAAACAAAAGTCACAAAAAAGCACAAAATAACACTTGGAGTTTTTGGTTTTACATTTAGTCCAAAAACATAAACTTTTCTCTCAACTAACATTAATCAATCTCTTGATCCATGGTTTAAAGACATGTGATCTTTAAACTAAAACATCACATAGTTTAAAAATGTGTCCTAAAAAATATCCAACCATCAAACTTAAAATCACATGGCTAAACTCAATAAAACATGGATCTAACAAAAAAATATCAAATCTTACACCTAACTGAATTCCTCTTGCATAGAAAAATTATATCTTTAAAACTAATACTAAATATCTTCAAAATAACATCCTAACATGTATATAAGAGGCTTAGGATCATCCCATAAAAAAAACCTTTGGAATAAGATTAAACCATGAAATATTCAAACTTTCACAAAATAAAAACTGTTTTTCCACTTCCAGTTTTCAAGTTTCTAAATCTAAGGAAATCTATCATCAAAATAATTTGATTAATTAATAGCATATGGAAGAGATTTAATCAAGTGTTGAAACACAATACTAGAAATCATATTAAAAAAGGGTTAGGCCAACTTTAGGGTTTGGGGAAACCGTTTAGGGTTTCGGTTTCAACCAAGCTTTTGGGGTTTCAATTGGATCCCAACCATTTAGGGTTTCGCTAGGATTGAAACCCTTTTTGGTCTGGCACGTTTGGTTGATCAGATGAAATAAAACTTTACTCAGGTGGCAAGATCTCACACCTTGATTTCCTTCACAAATCTATCTAATAGTTCCTCTTTGGGCCAAGTGTCTAATACTACACACTATGTGTGGCTAAGATCTTGCCAAGTGTCCAAATAAAACTTCTCTAAACTAATTTGGACATTCCACACTATGATTTTGAAAACACTACACTGGGTGCGCTTATCAAGGTTACTATTCACTCCGAAAAATACATAATAAAATTAGTACTGAAAAATCCTAAATATTCATATTAACTTATAGTGAAAATCGTTTACCAAAATTCAACCCCAAAATGCCCCTAAAAATAATTTCACAATTTCGAATAGATGTTTCGTCCGAAATTATGAAAATAGATTATTGCGCCATAAAATCCTAAATAATCAACTGAGTCTAATGGCGTAGATCATAACACATTTTGACACTTCTAGCTATCTCAAATAATTAAACTCATATTTCTAGTACTATAGTGTGTGATAACACTGACTATGTTGACAGACTAAAACATATGCGATTGGTCGATTCATAAAGACTTATAGGGTTTTCACGAGATTCCTAAAGTCAATAGAAATTCCACTAGTGAATGTGAGTGATAACACTGACTATGTTGACAGACTAAAACATATGCGATTGGTCGATTCATAAAGACTTATAAGGTTTTCACGAGATTCCTAAAGTCAATAGAAATTCCACTAGTGAATTTCTAGTGGGCTGTTATAATGGTCTAAGGCCGAGAAAGAATCAGTATGAAGGGAAGCGAGAGACGCATGCGGGGCGATACAATAGCAACCATGTACACTATTCTAGTGTACAGGACAGCGACAAGGCGGAAGGAGCTAGGCGTAATGAGGATCGCGAGCGGCGGACCTAAAAGTACTATATGTAGCACAAGGCGAATGGTCACCGAACTGAGGATTGCCACACGCTCAAACAAAAAATTGAGGAGATGAAGGGCAATGGGAGCTAGAAGACATTGTCGCCAAGAACGCCTCCCCATCGCGGCTTTTAGATGATAAGAGGTATGAGGGTAAGCCTAGACGGAGTGAGAGCCCAAGGGGAGAAAGTCACCTAAGAGGGCGAGGAGATTGCAAGAACCAAGGAATCAACAACCCAGGTAGCAAATAGATCAAAGAAACCCACCTCTGAGAGAGATTTGTACCATAGATGGGGGGGGGGGGGTTATGCGGGGGGGGACAAAACTCGTTGGGAAGAAAGGCCTATACAAGCAAGATGGGCAAGATAAGAGGAAGTATATAGCGTGGAGAGGCCTGTCAAGTAGGCACGGGTACAAATCTTGCCCCTAATTTCCTTTTGCGATGAGGACTCTCAAAGGGTAGTATACCCCACACAATGATGCGTTGGTAGTAATAATGCTGGTAGCAAATTACACGACGCGGAGGATATTGATAGATAATGGAAGTTTGACAGATATCTTATTCTAGTCGAACTCCTCTATTCACTCTGGAGTGCTTAAGAATAGAGTGGTAACCCCTGGATCGACAAAGATCCGTCAGCGCGTCTCGAATGAATCTTTTTGAAAATGATGCCAGAACGAGGTAGCATCTAACGTTAGTGGATGCCATGACTAAGGCAAATAACTCGACAAAGTATTGTCGTGTTAACACGATATGAATATGAATAAGACATAGTCACCATGGTGAACGGACCGTTGTTGGTGCAGTAACTAGCAGGAACATGCGATGCATAGGGGAGTCGTGACGTGTCCATATGTGTTATAAGAACAAGACAATGAGCTTACATGATACGGATCACGTGATATGATATGATATGTTCCAGATCTCATGATTAACAAGATATGAAATGATGACAAAAGAATGTTTTTCCAAAAATTCAAAGAATCTGTCATATGTCTTTTGAAAAAGGTCAAGTGTATAAGTCAAGTTTTGGTCACGTCATGTGTCAAGTACACGTTCATGCATGCATTCCACGGGTTGCCATTTCTATACTTATGTTAATCATTGTATGTTGTGTGCCCACTTGCTGAGATTTCTCAAAATCTCATTGTTGTAGTTTTCACTACCATTCCCCACCCGGAATGGTAGAAGTTGTAACAGGTAACCCAGACTCCATAGAGTCATGAACCTAGATGGGCTCCATGATAGGGAATGAGTATACATTGAAAGCTCGTCTTGAATTTACTGCAGATGTTTTAAAGTGCACGACCCCACTTCTTAGGGAGATTTTAGCTAGCATTAGAGAGACTGAGATTGATGCTACGGTTACCAACCCAACGAAAAACTTAAGATTTTGGTGAAACATGGATCAGTTGTCAACTTTCCTTAAGCGAGCCTCTAAATATACGGCTGAAGCAAACGAAATAGCAAAGGATTTAGGACTTCTAGAACCCAAGCTTCAAAAATCACACGGGGTCTTTTGGTGTTTGACTCCTGATGGAGCAGTTTTTGGTGAAAAGACATGACTTGAGGTTTATTTTTGTGGAAACAAATATTTTGTCTGTCCAATGTTTTGGAAAAAATGAACACAACTTTTATTTGGGTACTTTTAAAATGAAATCTTTTGACGATGGCAATGTTTGGGTTATGCATAGTTTTACGGTACCATGTGCTAAGGCAAATGTTTTAGGTATTGCCTAGTTTTACACAAACCTTAAATATTTCATTGCATTACTTATTGCATACTGCTAGTATACCTAGGAGCATTGCACATTATCTATCATGTACGATGGGTCCAAGTGGGGGGCTGGGGGTGCCACAAAAGCCTTAAGAGAGGTCGAGAAGAGATACCCAAAAATAGAGTTGATCGCATTCGCACTCGTGACGTTAGCACGACAATTACGCCCCTATTTCCAAGCCCACCCCATAAGGGTTTATTACCTCCACACCCTTGCAGAAGGTGCTTCAAAGGCCTGACACTTCGGGGCGACTGGTGAAAGGGTCCGTTGAGTTGAGCGAGTATGACATCAACTATGTCCCTAGAACCGCTGTTAAGAGACAAGTCTTGGCCCATTTTGTCGCAGAACTGATGAACTTCCCCGAGGAGACACCAAAGGCACTCGAGAAGGAACCTTGGCTAGCGCAGGTCAATGGTTCATCCGCGGGGCGTGGGCGTCCACATGATAACAAATAAAGGCGCATAGTCATTTCATGCGGTCTGACTAAACTTCATGATGACGAATAATGAAGCAGAGTATGAGGCAATGCTCATGGGATTCGTTGTAGTTGAAATGTTAGGTGGAACGATGGTAGTAATGAAAGTTGACTCGTAGGTAGTGGTTGGCCAAATCACGGGAGAATATTCAGCGAAGGGACTGAAGTTAATAAGGTACCTCCTTCATGTCCAAGAGAAATCCCATTAGTTCCAGTATTTTTGGATCGAACAAATTACAGAGGGGACAACTAGAAAGCATCGATCGGGTAGGAACAAATGTTGTCATGGTAAGTAATCCTCAGGATAGTAGACACGACGGCCATAGGGGAGAAAGTTTTTCAAATCGAAGGAAACTTGCCAAGATGGGCATATAACATCATCAGGTACTTAAAAGATGGGGAGCTAGTTGCTTCTGGGGAGGAGGCAAGGAAAGTCAGAAATAGGGCAGCTCGATTCATCTTGATAGACGGAACCATGTACAAATAGGGTTTTTCGAGCCCATTACTAAGATACATATCAAAAGAGGAGGCCGAGTATGTGATGAGAGAGATACACAAAGGCGTTTGTGGAAATCATTCAAGAGAAAGGTCATTGCTAGCAAAAGTTATGAGAGCAGGCTACTATTAGCCCAACACCTTGCAAGGCTCAAAGGAGTTCGTAAAAAAGTGTGTCCAGTGCCAGCTACATGCACCAGTCCCGAGCATGCCCCCTGAAGAACTAAAGTCAATAACAGCCCCATGGCCATTTGCTCAATGGGGGATAGATTTGGTCGGCCCTATGCCTCTGAGCAAAGGAGGTACCAAATTCATCATCATCGTCGTCGACTATTACACCAATGGGCAAAAGCTGAGGCCATGGCAATGGTGACTGCTCAAAGTGTGACAAGGTTTATATGAAAGGCAATCGTGTGCAGATTTGGGATACTGCAAAGCATCATCTTCGACAACGACAAGCAGTTTGATTCGGAGCATTATCCTAGGTGGTGTTCAGAACTAGGGATCAAACCAGACACCCACAGGCAAATGGACAAGTCGAAGTGACCAACAAGACCATAGTGGGGATATTGAAGAAGGAGGTAGGTGAAAAGAAGGGGTGTGGGTAGATGAACTCCCCAAAATCTTATGGGCATAGAGGACAACACCCAAGACGTCAACAGGAGAGACTCCTTTCGCCCTGGCATGCGGAACCAAAGCCATGATACCTGTAGAAGTGGGGATACCAAGCCACAAGAAGCTCAACTTCGATGTCTATGAAAATGGAAGGAAGCTGGAAGAGCATCTAGACCTATTAGAAGAAAGAAGAGGCAGTGTCGAAACGAGGGTGGCTGCCTAAAAAATGAAGACATAGTAGTATTTCAACAAAAGAGTAAGACCGAGGTCTTTCAAGGTTGGCGACCTACTGTTAAAGGAGACCGGGGTGACCCCCGCAGAAGAAGGGAAGCTGGGCCCAAGATGGGAGGGGCCATACGTAGTCATAGGCAGTAGTTGCCAGGGAGCCTATCGCCTAAAGGATGCACCAGGGTGTGAATTGCCCTACCCATGGAACTCTGAGCATTTGAGGAGATTTTATGTTTAAGATATTTTTATGCCTAACACATTTTTTATGACACATTATTCTTACCAAGGGATTTTTGGTAAGCTCAATTATTCATATCATATTCTTTCTTTATTAATCTTGACACTTTAGGACCCTTGGAATGCCACTCGCCAGAGTTAAGCGGTTGAGCAACTCTCTCGCTACACCTTTTCGCCAAGGCTACACGGTTGACAACTCTCTCATTACGCCACTTGCTAGAGTTAAGCGGTCGAGCAACTCTCTCGCTAAACTCCATTCACCAAGGTTACACAGTTGAGCGACTTTCCCACTATGCGTTCTTGCCAAGGCTACACAGTCGAGCAACTCTCTCGTTACACCACTTGCCAGAGTTAAGAGGTCGAGCAACTCTCCCACTACACTTCATTCACCATGGTTACATGGTCGAGCAACTCTCCCTCTACACCTTCTCGCCAAGGTTACACGGTCGAGGAACTCTCCCGCCACTTGCCAGACCACACGATTGAATTTCAGATAAGTCAATTTCGTCCTTACTTTTGGTTTCCTTGTTCTTGTTTATCTTGACTCCACATAACTAAGACCAAACCAATTACATTCACACTCCATAAAACAATAATGGTCATTCTTAGGAACAAAACAAAGGTAAAAATTTCTCAATTGCAAACATTCATAAACCATAGTTCAAAATATTCAATTACTAAGGGGCAGTGCCCGAAATTCAACAAAACAAACATTCATCTTTCTTAATATAAACCATAGTTGAAAATATACAATTACTAAGGGGTAGTGCTCGAAATTCAACAAAACAAAAAAATGCCAAAATAAAACATCAAGGAAGACGAGGAGGAGGGAAGGCGTCCGACATAACGTCTCGTCCAATAGAGTTAAAGTAGTGGTAGGTGGTCGAATTGGCCCTTATCTCTCTTCACTTCAAGTTACAGAGATCTGTCTCCGGATGTCCAAGTAGAAGCTCCTGCAGCTGCTTAATCTTGAGCTTGAAGCCAAGGCTAAAACCACGGTCTTAGATTGCACGAACATAGTTAATTTGAGGAATAAGGCGATTAATCTGCTCTTGCGAATGGCCCAACTCCTGATTAAGCTCGGATACTTTTGATTCGAAAGCAGTCAAATTTTTCTTACAAGTCTCGTAACTCTTACTCAACATCAAGAAGTGGCGATCCTGCTCCTTAAGAGAACTCTTAGCGGCAACCAAATCCTACTCTACCTTAACTTTCTCAGCCTGAGCTATGCTCAGTCGGGGTGTTGGTTTCCCGTGATTCTTTCTCGAAGGCAGTCGAGCAGGTAATGTAGTCAGCTTTCACCGCCTGCAATTCCTCCACCTCTTTTTCCACTTCACTAAAGTGGGCAGCCAAGTTGTCTCACTCAGCCTCCCTATTAGCAACGGTAGCCCTGTGCAGCTTCCTTCAAAGTGCTCGTAAACTCAGATTGGAGAGAGGCAATCTAATCCTGAAAAGATGCTTCAACTCAGGAAAGTTCACCAACCAACTTTTCTTTTTCCACTCGGGCAGAAACAACAACCCCATGGGCTTTGCCAATGAATGAGCACATGGAGTTGTTTTCCTCCTCAAGCTCCACATGGTCTTCCACCAGCACAACAGCTAACTTGTCAACTCCCTACAAAAGCCCAATCAGGACAAGGAGAGAATAGCCTAATGAAAAGGTAAAAGAAAAGAAAAGCGAAACTCACTGGCAAAAGGGTGCTATGTAACTTGAGGACGATAGAGCAAAAAGCCTCATCATGGCGTGATCTGAAGACCTGAGAAGAGTCACAGGCCGAAAAGAGGAAGCACCTTGGTAAGCACTTGGAATCTGAAAAGAGACCCTAGTAGCATCCTCTAGGGTAAAAGGCTCGTAAATAGTGAGAGGCAAAGGATCAATAGTCGCCTGAATAGATGTCCCGACTATTTGGTTGACTTTGGGAACGACAACATGCTCACGGACTGGAGACCTGTGGTGAGGGCTTGTTTGATGATCACCAGTAGGAAAGGTTGGAGTAGGATCCCCACCCCCCCTTGGGGAAGTGCTGAAGGGTCGGGAGGGACTGACACCCTGCTCCCGTTGGTGAAAGATAAGTTTGGAAAGAGAAAGGGCAACTCAGGATTGTCCCCGCCCGAAGCTGTCGAGGCAGCAGGAGACAGCTCACCAACATCTTCAAGATGAAACAAGGTGCCAAACTCGTGTTGTAAGGGTCGAAGACAGCTCATGGGAGGGGCATTAAGGAAGTCCAAGTTCAGAATAGAGACAAGATCATCCCCTTCTTGAGGAGGGGCCCCTTTGGGATTGACTGCTCACCCAGAAGTCTCAACCGCTTTTCCCGAGGGATCTTCCGACCTCAGGGCCTCTTGGTCTCCAATATGAAGTCTAGTTCGGTGTCTGCCTGATCCATGATGTCGTATAATGAACTAGACCGGGGTACTGAAGGGCTCCTTGACCCTCCCTTTTGCTCGCCAAAACGGGGAAAAGGGACACCCGAGGAAGAGATAGATGTGTCCGACGACTTGGCCACGAGGCGAGCTTTCTTCTTTTTACCTCCCACCTCTAGAGGTGACCCCCTTTTTAGGTTCCTCGCCAGCGAGGGGGCACCCAGAAATTTGTGACCAAGCACATGGGCCCAGACTAGGTACCATCAAGAATTTTTCAATGTTAGTGGGCGTCTAGAGGGTCAGACCAAGTGGACCTAATGTTAGCCATCGCCCAAGATTGAACAAGGTCACGCTCAAGGTCAAGTTCACACTTGTCAGGAACAGGCGACCAAGACGCCCAAACGGGGAATTCCTATTGTAAGGCTTCATCTGCTGGAAATTCCCATCCCCTACCCGAAACAAAGAAAAACATCTTTTGCCAATCCTTGGCATGGGAATACTTAGGGTACGTTTGGGTGTTGAAAAGTGTTGAGAAGTGTTGAGAATGTTTGTGAATAGTTATGAGTAGAGATTGGAGTGAGTTTGTGGGTCCCATTGAGAGTATTTTGAGTTGTTTGGATGTGTGAATTAAGTATGTTGAGTTGTTGACTTTTGAGTAGGTAGTTGAAAAATGTGTGGGTCCCATAAATATTATAGTGATTTGATTTTTAATAATAAATATTATAATGATTTTATTATAGTGATTTTTTAATATTAATAAATATTATAGTGATTTTATTTTACTTTTATATATAATAATGATAAATATTGTAATGATTTTATTTTTAATTTATATATAATAATGATAAATATTATTATGATTTTATTTTTAATTTATATATAATAGTGATAAATATTATAATATTTTATTTTTTATTTATATATAATAGTGATTTTATTTTTATTTATATATTTTAGTGTTTTTATTTTTTATTTATATATAATAGAGATAAATATTATAATGATTTTATTTTTTATTTATATTTAATAGTGATAAATATTATAGTAATTTTATTTTTTTATTTATATATTATATTGATTTTATTTTTTATTTATATATTATAACGATTTTATATTTTATTTATATATAATAGTGATTTTATTTTTTATTTATATATTATAGTGATTTTATTTTTTATTTATATATTATAATGATTTTATTTTTTATTTATATTTAATAGTGATAAATATTATAGTAATTTTATTTTTTATTTATATTTAATAGTGATAAATATTATAGTGATTTTATTTTTTATTTTATATATTATAGTGATTTTATTTTTTATTTATATATAATAGTGATAAATATTTTTTATTTATATATTATAGTTATTTTATTATAGTGATTTTATTTTTTATTTATATATTATAGTGATTTTATTTTTTATTTATATATTATAATGATTTTATTTTTTATTTATATTTAACAGTGATAAATATTATAGTGATTTTATTTTTTATTTATATATTATAGTGATTTTATTTTTTATTTATATATTATAGCGATTTTATTTTTTATTTATATATGATAGCGATTTTATTTTTTATTTATATATAATAGTGATAAATATTTTTTATTTATATATTATAGTGATTTTATTTTTTATTTATATATTATAGCGATTTTATTTTTTATTTATATATAATGGTGATAAATATTTTTTATTTATATATTATAGTGATTTATTTTTTATTTATATATTATAGTGATTTTATTTTTTATTTATATATTATAATGATTTTATTTTTATTTGTATATTATAATAATGTTATTTTTTATTTATATATTATAGCGATTTTATTTTTTATTTATATATTATAGTGATTTATATTTTATTTATATATTATAATGATTTTTTTTATTTATATATTATAGTGATTTTATTTTTTGTTTATATATTATAATGATTTTATTTTTTATTTATATTTAATAGTGATAAATATTATAGTAATTTTATTTTTTATTTATATTTAATAGTGATAAATATTATAGTGATTTTATTTTTTATTTATATATTATAGTGATTTTATTTTTTATTTATATATTATAGTAATTTTATTTTATTTTTATTTAATAGTAATAAATATTATAGTGATTTTATTTTTTATTTATATATAATAATGATAAGTCTTATAGAATGTTTATGAATAGTTCTGAGTAGAGATTGAAGTGAGTTTGTGGATCCCATTGAGAGTATTTTAAGTTGTTTGGCATGCGAAGTATTTTCAAAAGTATGAGAATATTCGAAAAGTGTTGAGAGTAGTTTGGTACCCAAACATACCCTTAGATGCCACATCTCCACTTTCCGATTAATACTATTTCTCTACATTTTATTTGAAAATAAATTATATTTATAGTCATAGTTTGCGTAAATATCGTATATATATTTTTTTAAATAATAAATAAATATGAGATTTAAATAAAATTAATTAATTTTTTAATGATAAATTTTATTTTTTTTAAAAAAAAAATGTATAGCATTTACAAAATTCATGACTGAATTAAGCACCACTCTTTGGAGCCAAAGTTGTACGACAAAATAACAGGCGGAACGGGTAAACGACCCCCAAACTACAAAGCGACGACAGTCACGAACGGTTTATCCGCGTACCAAACGAACTAGACAAAAAGTCCAGAGCAGCGTTAGACCGCTTGCCGGCTAAGCCAGTAAAAAATCTAGGCCCAAGCCAAGTATTCCTTCACGTGCTGTCTACTCGCGCTCTCAAATCTCGTCGCGTTCGGACACACCGAATTCAGACGCTTCTAGACGGTGACCATACACAGAGTAACACTAACAGGTGATATTCCTCCCGTGAATACAGAGCGTGTACACACTTCAAGAGATGAGCGTGGTGCTGTCCTCACTCACCTGCAAGTCATTTTATTTTTGTTTTAAACCTGTCGTTTTGGAGTTCTATATGATGGGCCGGACTCCTCTGAGTCCTCTCCCTCTACCAGCTGGGATCCACTGCGGCGGCCTTTATGTAAACGACGGCCGAGGACCAATAATACCATGCCATCATGCTGATGAATTCAATTCATAAACGCTATCCACCTTATTATAGCTTTTAAATTTAATCTGTTTTGCTGTTTGTACCCACTTCTGTTATTGGGTCTATTTAATGGAATTAGGTGAGCCATTGATTAAAATGATTAAAATGATAGGGTAATGAAAATAAATAATATTAAATACAGTTTTATGCTGTGTAAGTTATGTATATTCATTTTGAAAAAAAAAATGAAGTCTAATATTAAAAAAATAATTTTTTATATGGATTCTAGATTTACTCATTTTTTTAAAAAAGAAGTGTTACATAAATAAATGAATTATACAAAAATAAATCACAAACTGATATGTCTTCATACGATCAATTAGATTTATTTTAAAATAAAAATAACTTTATAGTCTAACGTACCGAATCAAGTTATGTTAATTTATAAATTTATTTTTATATAATTATTTTGTAGTTAAAATATTTCT
>NC_049907.1:32057733-32171291 GCF_001411555.2 Juglans regia | reverse complement strand
ATTTGAGGAGATTTTATGTTTAAGATATTTTTATGCCTAACACATTTTTTATGACACATTATTCTTACCAAGGGATTTTTGGTAAGCTCAATTATTCATATCATATTCTTTCTTTATTAATCTTGACACTTTAGGACCCTTGGAATGCCACTCGCCAAAGTTAAGCGGTTGAGCAACTCTCTCGCTACACCTTTTCGCCAAGGCTACACGGTTGACAACTCTCTCATTACGCCACTTGCTAGAGTTAAGCGGTTGAGCAACTCTCTCGCTAAACTCCATTCACCAAGGTTACACAGTTGAGCGACTTTCCCACTATGCGTTCTTGCCAAGGCTACACAGTCGAGCAACTCTCTCGTTACGCCACTTGCCAGAGTTAAGAGGTCGAGCAACTCTCCCACTACACTTCATTCACCATGGTTACATGGTCGAGCAACTCTCCCTCTACACCTTCTCGCCAAGGTTACACGGTCGAGGAACTCTCCCGCCACTTGCCAGACCACGCGATTGAATTTCAGATAAGTCAATTTCGTCCTTACTTTTGGTTTCCTTGTTCTTGTTTATCTTGACTCCACATAACTAAGACCAAACCAATTACATTCACACTCCATAAAACAATAATGGTCATTCTTAGGAACAAAACAAAGGTAAAAATTTCTCAATTGCAAACATTCATAAACCATAGTTCAAAATATTCAATTACTAAGGGGCAGTGCCCGAAATTCAACAAAACAAACATTCATCTTTCTTAATATAAACCATAGTTGAAAATATACAATTACTAAGGGGTAGTGCTCGAAATTCAACAAAACAAAAAAATGCCAAAATAAAACATCAAGGAAGACGAGGAGGAGGGAAGGCGTCCGACATAACGTCTCGTCCAATAGAGTTAAAGTAGTGGTAGGTGGTCGAATTGGCCCTTATCTCTCTTCACTTCAAGTTACAGAGATCTGTCTCGGGATGTGCAAGTAGAAGCTCCTGCAGCTGCTTAATCTTGAGCTTGAAGCCAAGGCTAAAACCACGGTCTTAGATTGCACGAACATAGTTAATTTGAGGAATAAGGCGATTAATCTGCTCTTGCGAATGGCCCAACTCCTGATTAAGCTCGGATACTTTTGATTCGAAAGCAGTCAAATTTTTCTTACAAGTCTCGTAACTCTTACTCAACATCAAGAAGTGGCGATCCTGCTCCTTAAGAGAACTCTTAGCGGCAACCAAATCCTACTCTACCTTAACTTTCTCAGCCTGAGCTATGCTCAGTCGGGGTGTTGGTTTCCCGTGATTCTTTCTCGAAGGCAGTCGAGCAGGTAATGTAGTCAGCTTTCACCGCCTGCAATTCCTCCACCTCTTTTTCCACTTCACTAAAGTGGGCAGCCAAGTTGTCTCACTCAGCCTCCCTATTAGCAACGGTAGCCCTGTGCAGCTTCCTTCAAAGTGCTCGTAAACTCAGATTGGAGAGAGGCAATCTAATCCTGAAAAGATGCTTCAACTCAGGAAAGTTCACCAACCAACTTTTCTTTTTCCACTCGGGCAGAAACAACAACCCCATGGGCTTTGCCAATGAATGAGCACATGGAGTTGTTTTCCTCCTCAAGCTCCACATGGTCTTCCACCAGCACAACAGCTAACTTGTCAACTCCCTACAAAAGCCCAATCAGGACAAGGAGATAATAGCCTAATGAAAAGGTAAAAGAAAAGAAAAGCGAAACTCACTGGCAAAAGGGTGCTATGTAACTTGAGGACGATAGAGCAAAAAGCCTCATCATGGCGTGATCTGAAGACCTGAGAAGAGTCACAGGCCGAAAAGAGGAAGCACCTTGGTAAGCACTTGGAATCTGAAAAGAGACCCTAGTAGCATCCTCTAGGGTAAAAGGCTCGTAAATAGTGAGAGGCAAAGGATCAATAGTCGCCTGAATAGACGTCCCGACTATTTGGTTGACTTTGGGAACGACAACATGCTCACGGACTGGAGACCTGTGGTGAGGGCTTGTTTGATGATCACCAGTAGGAAAGGTTGGAGTAGGATCCCCCCCCCCCCTTGGGGAAGTGCTGAAGGGTCGGGAGGGACTGACACCCTGCTCCCGTTGGTGAAAGATAAGTTTGGAAAGAGAAAGGGCAACTCAGGATTGTCCCCGCCCGAAGCTGTCGAGGCAGCAGGAGACAGCTCACCAACATCTTCAAGATGAAACAAGGTGCCAAACTCGTGTTGTAAGGGTGGAAGACAGCTCATGGGAGGGGCATTAAGGAAGTCCAAGTTCAGAATAGAGACAAGATCATCCCCTTCTAGAGGAGGGGCCCCTTTGGGATTGACTGCTCATCCAGAAGTCTCAACCGCTTTTCCCGAGGGATCTTCCGACCTCAGGGCCTCTTGGTCTCCAATATGAAGTCTAGTTCGGTGTCTGCCTGATCCATGATGTCGTATAATGAACTAGACCGGGGTACTGAAGGGCTCCTTGACCCTCCCTTTTGCTCGCCAAAACGGGGAAAAGGGACACCCGAGGAAGAGATAGATGTGTCCGACGACTTGGCCACGAGGCGAGCTTTCTTCTTTTTACCTCCCACCTCTAGAGGTGACCCCCTTTTTAGGTTCCTCGCCAGTGAGGGGGCACCCAGAAATTTGTGACCAAGCACATGGGCCCAGACTAGGTACCATCAAGAATTTTTCAATGTTAGTGGGCGTCTAGAGGGTCAGACCAAGTGGACCTAATGTTAGCCATCGCCCAAGATTGAACAAGGTCACGCTCAAGGTCAAGTTCACACTTGTCAGGAACAGGCGACCAAGACGCCCAAACGGGGAATTCCTATTGTAAGGCTTCATCTGCTGGAAATTCCCATCCCCTACCCGAAACAAAGAAAAACATCTTTTGCCAATCCTTGGCATGGGAATACTTAGGGTACGTTTGGGTGTTGAAAAGTGTTGAGAAGTGTTGAGAATGTTTGTGAATAGTTATGAGTAGAGATTGGAGTGAGTTTGTGGGTCCCATTGAGAGTATTTTGAGTTGTTTGGATGTGTGAAGTATGTTGAGTTGTTGACTTTTGAGTAGGTAGTTGAAAAATGTGTGGGTCCCATAAATATTATAGGGATTTGATTTTTAATAATAAATATTATAATGATTTTATTATAGTGATTTTTTAATATTAATAAATATTGTAGTGATTTTATTTTACTTTTATATATAATAATGATAAATATTATAATGATTTTATTTTTAATTTATATATAATAATGATAAATATTATTATGATTTTATTTTTAATTTATATATAATAGTGATAAATATTATAATATTTTATTTTTTATTTATATATAATAGTGATTTTATTTTTATTTATATATTTTAGTGATTTTATTTTTTATTTATATATAATAGAGATAAATATTATAATGATTTTATTTTTTATTTATATATTATAGTGATTTTATTTTTTATTTATATATTATAATGATTTTATTTTTTTATTTATAATTAATAGTGATAAATATTATAATGATTTTATTTTTATTTATATATTTTAGTGATTTTATTTTTTAGTTATACATAATAGAGATAAATATTATAATGATTTTATTTTTTATTTATATATTATAGTGATTTCTATTTATTTATATATTATAATGATTTTTTTATATTTAATAGTGATAAATTTTATAGTGATTTTATTTTTTATTTATATATTATAGTGATTTTATTTTTTATTTATATATTATAGTGATTTTATTTTTTATTTATATATTATAGAGATTTTATTTTTTATTTATATATAATAGTTATAAATATATTTTATTTATATATTATAGTGATTTTATTTTTTATTTATATATAATAGTGATAAATATTTTTTATTTATATATTATAGTGATTTTATTTTTTATTTATATATTATAGTGATTTTATTTTTTATTTATATATTATAGCGATTTTATTTTTATTTATATATAATAGTGATAAATATTTTTTATTTATATATTATAGTGATTTTATTTTTTATTTATATATTATAGTGATTTTATTTTTTATTTATATATTATAATGATTTTATTTTTTATTTATATTTAATAGTAATAAATATTATAGTGATTTTATTTTTTATTTATATATTATAGCGATTTTATTTTTTATTTATATATAATGGTGATAAATATTTTTTATTTATATATTATAGTGATTTATTTTTTATTTATATATTATAATGATTTTATTTTTTATTTATATATTATAGTGATTTTATTTTTTATTTATATATAATAGTGATAAATATTTTTTATTTATATATTATAGTGATTTTTTATTATTTATATATTATAATGATTTTTTTATTTATATTTAATAGTGATAAATATTATAGTGATTTTATTTTTTATTTATATATAATAGTGATAAATATTTTTTATTTATATATTATAGTGATTTTATTTTTTATTTATATATTATAGTGATTTTATTTTTATTTATATATTATAATGATTTTATTTTTTATTTATATTTAATAGTGATAAATATTATAGTGATTTTATTTTTTATTTATATATTATAGTGATTTTATTTTTTATTTATATATTTTAGTATTTTATTTTTTATTTATATATTATAGCGATTTTATTTTTTATTTATATATAATAGTGATAAATATTTTTTATTTATATATTATAGTGATTTTATTTTTTATTTATATATAATAGTGATAAATATTACAGTGATTTTATTTTTTTATTTATATATTAATAGTGATAAATATTATAGTGATTTTATTTTTTATTTATATATTATATGATTTTATTTTTTATTTATATATTATAGTGATTTATTTTTTATTTATATATTATAATGATTTTATTTTTTATTTATATATTATAGCGATTTTATTTTTTATTTATATATTATAGTGATTTATTTTTTATTTATATATTATAATGATTTTATTTTTTATTTATATATAATGGTTATAAGTATTATAGAATATTTGTGAATAGTTATGAGTAGAGATTGAAGTGAGTTTGTGGGTCCCATTGAGAGTATTTGAAGTTGTTTGGTATGTGAAGTATTTTCAAAAGTACGAGAATACTTGAAAAGTGTTGAGTATACTTGGTTACCCAAACATAGCCTTACACTCTAATTGCACCAGTTTGCTGCGGGACCTAAAGCTACAAAGGTTCTTATCTAAATGCCTAAACCCATGAAGAGAGGGAACCTTTTGAGCAGTAAGATCGGGATAATCATCACTAGTGAGCTCCAGGACCCACCTTCCTAGAACGCAGTAGGCCATCAATATACGCCAAGCTTTAGGCACCAATTGGGCCGACGCAAGGCCTAAGACGTCACGAATAGGCCGAACGAAGGGCAGGCGGAGCCCTATTGAAAACATAGCCAAACAGAGGACAACAAAGACTGCCATACCTTTGATATCCACGACTCCATGTTGCTGGCCAGGAAACGACAACCCCACTAAATCGGGGATATTGAAGTGGTCCCTCACAACATCTAGTTCTTCACGGGAAAGGATGGAAACCCAGTGGTGGCCCTCGAAGATGGAGCGGGAAGCGTCTCCTTCGACATTAGGGTTCGCCGCTGCACCTTCGCAATAGACAGAAGGCCTGCGAGGTCGCGAAGAACCGCCGCCACAAGAAGAGCTTGAGCCTTGGTCTTTTCTAGTAGCCATGGACATGTCGAAAACAGAGGAGACAATGTAGGGAGAAGGAGGAGAAGCCTTGAAGACTCGAAAGGTTTTCAGACGTAGGAAAAGGAAGGGGACATGAAGCTTGTGCAAGAAGGTAGGAAGTAAAAGAAAGAAAAAACAAGTGGTAGGGAACAATAAATATTGGCGGCTGTTCACAAAGGGGAATGCATATCGACTCTCACAGACATCCTAGGGGAATAACGAAGCAGAACCCCAAATGTTGCCCTAAGAACGAATCTCACAACATCGCGCATGGCAAGGACTCAAGGGGTCATCGTGGGGGGACTTTGGCCCAATTCTCAAGGCCCAACACCTAGTGGTCTAAAAAGCCCCATTGCCCGACACATAATGAGGCTTTGCGGGGTAATTAGAGAGGTGTCACTTAATTCCACTAAAAGGGTTCAACGCCATCTAGTATGAAAGTCCCATCACACTATGTGTAATGAGACTTCACGGGATAACTGGAAGGGCTCTAATACCACTATAAGGGCTCATGGGGTGGAGCTTGGGTCATGGGGCCCAACAAATCATGCCACTCACACTCAAACTACTCTGGCCCATTAAAGCTCAGTCTAGTTTATTAAAGATAAGAATGTCTGCCTGTTTATCCTGGAGTAATTAGGATATTCACTCATTAAAACCCGAAGGCTCCGGGGTTCGAATTTTAAATAGCGGGTAAGGCAGTTAGTCCCGGTGGTCCCAAAAAGGCAAGTCCTATATTTAAAGAACCCTGGTATGCTAATGAAGTATTTGAAATAATTAGCTCTAAGAAGCCTAATATTATTACTGACTTAGGCATTGGAGGGGCCCCGTTTAACCCCCTAAGCCCTCTTACTCTTTTGTTGCCAGAGATCGGGAGTGTGTAGCAGTGAAGCACGTCCTTAACACGTGGTACCAACTTAATGATCAAGATAATGAAGTCTTAACCAATCTTCAGCATCAAAACATCTATTACTCATGTGAGCTGAAATTCCATAAATATGGAAGATCTAAGTATACCCATCTAGCATGAAATGGTGAGATACCCCATGTTTTGGAAGATTCAATGTACATTTGTAAGGTGGAAGATATAACACTAACTGAAAGCGTCAGCAACCTTGGTTCACGCCAGGGACATGAGATTGTGGCTTGAGGAGACCAAGACTATAAAAATAATTTTCTGGGTTTTGTTTTTCAGCTTGTGTAAGCACTTAATTAATTTTATTTTTGAGTAAATTACACTTTGGACCCCTAAAATACCTTTGCTTTTGAGACATACAACCTAAATCCCAAAATTAACTATTGATATCCGAAACTACTAAATTTCAGAAATTCCGTTGATTTAAATTTGACTGTTAAGATGGTACCACATATTTTATTTTGTCACATTGACAGTCAACTCTTAGCAAAATGTGCAAATTTCCAAACTTTGATAGTTTAGAATGCCAATTGCAAGTTTTGGTAGTTTAAGGAGCAAATTGAAAAAATGTCGAAGGTAACATGTAATTTTCCCCTTGGAGGGAATTTTTTTTATTGGTAAATTTTTTTATTAATATCAATAGAAGAATATATGAAGTCCAAGTATATGGAAACAACCCTAGTTAGAGAGAAAAAATAGATACAAGGAAATTATGAAAACTAAACTCATAAAATTCTATAGCTATAGCCTAGAGAAATAATGTATTGAAAAGAGACTTTTAAGTTCCTCTAGCAAAGATTCTTTTCCTTCAAAATTTTGGTTGTTTATTTTCCTCCAAATGTATCACGGGAGGCATATGGAGACCATATTTTATATTGTTGCAATTTGCGAGACACCATAAAGACTTCCCCAACTAGCAAGATGATGCACCACCTTCTCAGGCATAATCCATGATAATCCAAGCTAACCATTTGACAACTAGAAAGAGTGATTGAACACCCTTAGCTTTTGAATCCTCAGCCCACCATTGCATATTGGTTAGCATACCTTATCCCAATTGGTTAGAACTTTGGTGAAATCTAAACTCTTTCACCTCGTTCACTCAATAAGAATTCGCATTGGAGCTTCTCAATGTGACTCACTATGCTGGCCATTAAGGGAACAAGAAGAGAAGTGGCAAATCTGGAAGACTATTATTGATTAAGGTGGTCCAACCACCTTTTAACAAGTACAACCTCTTCCTACTTGCTAGCCTACACCCAATCTTCTCGATCACTTTGCCTTGAAATAGGAGCCCAAGAGAAGGATAAGGTTCTTCATGGACAAAGAACATACCTTGCATCCTAAAAGCCAAACCCAGTAAATTGTTGACATTTCCCACATTAAAGCTATAATGACTTCTATATTTCAATACCTACTGTACTCAAATCATGCAAATTTTGCATGTAGTGGTTAAAACTCATTGTAAAGAATTTTTACCAAGAGCAGGGGAAATCAAACTGATTCTCATTTTCATCTAGTCATGCATGGAAAATTGTCTCCATAAGGTTAAAGTTTTCACACACTAGGCATCAATAACTATTGTCAGAACAGGAAAAAATAGAAGATGTCTAGCATATTGAGAGATATTTTGGAGGCATATTAGGTCCTTCCACGAAAGAGCATAGGCATATTAAGGAGTATGAATCATGATGCATAAGAGCAAAGGAATCTACACAAAGTTAATATATTACCATAATTAGCATACAAATCATAAGCATCTTGTTGTCTACCATATCCATTTAGAAACATCCAAGTTTGAAAAAGTTCAAAAATCTAAGCCCTAGTATAAATGACATGTTTCACACCATCGGCTGCTCAGATGACCTACAACAGATGAGAGGATGACACTGGTTGTCTAGGGGAGCTCCAATGCCTAAGTTAGAGAAATATGATCTCAATACGCGTATATAAGCCAAAGTCCAAGTTTAGTGTTACCTTTAGGTGTTAGTTATAGAGGTGTTGAGACACAAATAAGCACTAGTTATCTGTAATAAATGGAGGAGATAACCATTCTGATCTATCAACATTATCATATCATCATATCACATGATTAAGCTTGTGGGTCACATGGGCTCTTGAACAGTGCGCCCCCCAGTCTTGGGCCCATAGGCTGAACTTGTCCACTAGTCGTGGGCTTATAACCAAGGGACCTAAATATCCCTTCCAGTTACCACGTTAATTTCCTATGTGCTGGAAGAAAGAGAATTAATTTATTTCATATCCTTTTAATTCGCGTGAAGGAACCTTACCCCATTGGCTTGGGTTATGGAGGCACGTTACCGTGCTGGCTTGGGTTAGGTAGGCGGCCCATCAAACTTCATTTTCTTCTACCTCGTTGAGGATCCACATTAACTAAGGTGTGGGTCCAAACTTGTCGTCGTACCCCAAAAATATGGCCATGTAACTGTTTGCGCACTTTTATTCTCTCCCATTGAAAAGAATGGTAACTGTCGGCGTTGTCACCCGTTTGGCTTCCCAAGAACCTACTCATCATTACCCTTTCTCCTATTTCATTTTCTTGATTCATTTCCTCTCTCCCATCTGTGTCGTATCTCTTCTTGTTTTTTCACATTCTCTCTCATTTTCCTTCTCACACCCTATAAAAACTGAACTTTGCCAAGTCCCCATTCATATTTTACTTGATACTATTTTAACTATTGGATAAATGTTGAGTGTTAGAAGAAAGCCTTAAGGTGTGTTCTATTTTGGACCTTAGAGTTCTAGACTTAGAGAGCCTACAAGAGAAAGAAGAGGAAAAAGCCCATAAAGGCCCATGTGGATTTCAGCCAACTAGGATGGAATTAGGGTTTGGAAGCCCAAAGTTGATTTCTAAGAATTGTTGGAGGCGCCACATGGCATAAGAGGATCACTTTTGGTTCTCTCCTAGAAACTCATCATTTGGAACTTAGGATGACACTTGTCCAGCGTGCATGAGGTTCTAGAAGGAATGAGTGGAAGCGACAAAAGATGAGGTCATCGGATTAGGGCTTACATGCCAACGTGCAAAACCCCATTTCTATAGTTGACACTTGTCAAGCATGAAGAGAGACCTTTGGAGTTCCAAGAAGATCTTACTTGGGAAGAGAGAAAGAAATGTTCTAGAAGAATTTTGGAAGAGCAAGAGAGAGAGGGAGGTGATGGCAACAAGCATGGGGAAACTCAAGGGACACCTTGGGAAGGCTAAAGATCACCTTAGGAAGAGCTAGGGATTTTGGCTAACGCAAGGGACACACACTCCACTTGCCACATGGCAACCATGCACACATGTATAGTTTCAAGGATGATTTAGGGTTTCGAATTTTACCTTTTTACCTCCAAGTACATTGAACCTAGACAAATGAAGAAGGGCAAAAAGGGAAGAGAGGGTTTTGGTTGGGAGGCCACACGCCACTTGTAGGAAGGGACTTTTGGTTTTCCAAAGCAGTCCCATCATAGGGAAGGGGAAGAGACTCTTTTGTCAAGAAGCCAAGTGGCATCCATGCACAAGACCTTTGGCATTTCAAGAAGGGATGGAGACTTCTATATAAGGGCATAGCTAAAAATCATGGAGGTCTTTTGCACAAGCTCTTAACTTTTCTTCTAAGGAGTCTTGGTTCTAGGGTTTCCCACACAACCACACACGTTCACTTGGGAAACTAGGGTTTTTCTTCAAGGAAAGGAAGAACCTGGAATATTCTTCTTGTTTTAAACACATGAGCATGAGGTATAGGGTGAATGAAGGCCACAACCACCACTTGGAAGAAAGGCTAGGGTTTTTATCCTTGAGGGTTTCAGATTCTAGGGTTTTCCCATGAGAAAGCATTTTCGAAAACCTTAGACACTCACACTCACCCTTATTTCGAGACTAGGGTTTCTCTAGTCATCTTCTAATATGTCTTAATATATATTTTCAGATTTTGCTACTTTATACATTGGACTTTTGTAAGTAAACTTCCAACTTACTCTTGATAACACTTGTATATATTTCGTGAACTCTTATTTGTTTATCATTGCTTGAACTTTGTTATCTTGTTATATGTATGATCGGTTTTGATGAAAGGATGAGATGCTATGCTTTCATGATGGTTTGTTGAATTATATTTCCAATATGCGATGTTAGGATTTTGGTTTTGACATGTATATGTGCTATGCATGCTTGTTTTGATATATGAATGTGTAGAAGTATGAGTATATGTGTTGTGATGATGAAAATCCATGTTTGGAGGACTTGCATGAATCAGCCAAGGCTATATCAAGGGTATACGAATCTGTTTTGTGTTTTGGCAAGTGTGATTCGACTATGTTTACATGTATTCATCATATAATTACATGTTCTAATATTTTCAACCCATATTGTGATATGCATGTTGCTAATTGGGCTATATGTGTTTTGGTTTTACATGTTGCATGAGTATGATTAAGTTGTAGCATCATGTGTCCATGTCTCATGTATATGAGTCTATGTTTTCAAAAAGAAAAAGTCAAAGTACATTTTATCACGACCCTAAATGCTAGGACGGGGAAATGCCCTAGTGGAACTCCCTGGTCACTCTGGAGTGTTTAAAGTTAAGTGGAGACCCCTCGGACAATGAAGTACAGTCGACGGGCCTTGAATGGCTCCTTATGGAAAGGATACCAGAGCGAGGCTGCACTTAAAGCTAGTGGGTGTCATACGGTGAAGGTGAAATAAGCGAACTGTCGTAAAAGAATATATTTATGTTATGATGTAGTCACCTCAATCAAGTGGATCGTTGGTTGATGCAGTAACTAGCGAGGAACACACGGTGCATAGGGGCCGTAAGGTATCCAACCATGTGAATTATGAAATGAACAAGGCATTTTAGCTCCATGTTATGATACGATATGATATGCCATGATACAATTTGACATGCCATGATATGTTATGTTATGTTATGTTATGTTATGTTATGCCATGATATGTTATGATATGATATGAAATAACATGAAAGAATGTGATATGATCACAATATGATTTGTTATGAACGATAAGAATGGCATGGTATGTTATGAAATGATAATAATGGTATGATATGTTATGACAAGAACAAGGATCCGAGCTCAAATGATATGAATATGTGTTAAAAAGTCTAAAAGATGAAAATATGTTTTATGAAAAATCTATGTTGAATATCTCAAGTTTATGTCCATGCATTAATTTGTGGTTTACTTTTATATGCTTGTGATATCTATTGTATGTTGACTGTTTATTTGTTGAGATTTCTCGAAATCTCACTGTGGTAGTTTCCATTACCATTCCCCTACCCGGAATGGTAGAAGTTGTTACAGGTTTAGACGACCATGACAAAATGCAAGAGGACGGTACCCCCGAACATCGAGGAGGTGCCCAAGACCGATGAGAGCTCGACGAATCCATCTTTATTGGATAGGATAGAGAACGTTGACCGGCTCATTGTCAAGGCCTTGTAGCTCATTGAAGAGACAAAGAGGTTAAAGAATCGGGACAATGACCAGTTTTTGGAGAAAAGAAAGAAGCTAGATTAAAGAAGTACATTTGGAAAAAAAAAAAAAAAAAAAAGGGACCATGGAAATAGTAGTAGAAAAAGAAATGACTTATGGTTTTTGTGAAAATAGTTTTTGATGGTCCCGTGTTTTAGGAGTCTTTTGGAAACAATTATCTATTTCGGAGTACTTGAATAAAATTTAAACTTTTGGAATGCTCACATTCGATACCATGATTATTATATTACCACCGTGCCTATGTAGTTAAAAGAATTTTCTCACTGTGAATTACTGCATATCGCTAGATTTATAGGTGCATTGCATCTTATTTGTCATGTACGAGGTGTATGTAGCCTTTACTTACATGTCACAACGCTTCAGTCACCGTCCAATCCCAAGCGAGGGTTGGGGGCATCACACACCTTCTCTCATTTTCCTTCTCACATCCTCTCTCATGGCTAATTGTGGCTCCTCACGTACCCCTAGCCAACCTTTGACCAAGATTACAACAAGGGCCTCTTCCCACGCCGCTGTGGAGTCTTCCGAAGACCGAGTCCCTCCATTCTTGGAAGTATTCACTTGGCATTCCACCCTGACTGAGCGGGACCTAATGAAGTTGAGGTCCACCTATCGCATCCCCCATTTTGTATAGATTTCTATTCCAGAGGGAGGATGCGTTGATAAGGAAGGGTACTCGGGATCTGTTGCCCTCCAGGTTTGTGCCCTAGTGCATGGCTTGTGATTCCCCTTCATTTGCCCAGTCCGCAATGTCTTGGACTTTTTGGAGTTGGCTCCTACTCAACTTCATTCGCATGTGTGGCGTGTTCTATTGTGCTCGTGCGTGGTCTTCCGCATGACCTTGGAGCCCTTGGGGCAGTCGTACCCAAAATTGACCGCCAAAGAATTCCTATCTTTTTATTCCGTCAAGGGATTACCCGGTAATATCTGTAGCTTTCACATTCGTTCACAACATTTGGCAGCATTTGAGCCCGCCACTCTAATGTCAAACAATGGCAAATAAAATTTTTCTTTATTTCTGGTGGAGGCTGGAAATTGCCCGCCTCCGAAAGGCGCATTCAAGATTTCCCCATTCGTACAAATTGGGGTAAAGTCCTTGACGACAAAAGCCTCTTGCTAGAGCTAACTGATAAAGAACGCTCTCGCATTGATATAGTCCTCAATAGAGCTAAAGAAAATGATGGTGGTCTAGGGACTGAGCAATTCCTGACCGCTGCCAACATCGATAGGTTTCTCGTGGTGCTTGATCAAGCCCACGCCAAGGGGCGTAAACTTAAGGACGTGATACCTCTGACAAAGAGGCTTGCTGAGCGTCCCCAAAAATGCCCTTGTCATAGTGAAGGCGGTGAGGGTGAAATTACAGAGCCTACTGCGGAGGTGGAAGTGGAATCAGAAGGGGTCGTGGCTTCTGGTTCTAACGTTGTTGTTGGGAGTGAGGCGCCCGAAGCCTCTTCTGTAAGGGTGTTGCTGCCCACATCACTGGGTCTTGACAACCTCAATGGGCTCATGGGGCAAGCCCTTGTTGACCTGGCAATAGCCTTTGACTTTGACTTACCTTCGAAGGAATCTGGTTCAGTGGGTACTCCCCCTTTCGAGTTCCCTTCCCTTCTCTCCCCAACTTCAATTTCTAGTGTCGGCGAGATTTCTGTAGATATTTACAACACATTTTCTATGGGCGTGTCTGGGGTGGCCATGCCTGAAGTTGTTGCCCCTCAAGTTGGGGGCACCCAGATTGACTTCGAAGGCAATAACATCGTTGAAACCTATGGTGGACAACATTCCATGCCCAGTTCCCTAATAGCGACCATCTTGCTGGCTGAGAACCTGCCCATAGATCCAGAAAGGGTCTCTATTCCCTCCCTTTCTCCCTTTTCTTTTGGTAGTGATGGGGACTCCTCAACTCCTCATGAGGGGGTGGATCATCCTTGGAAGAGGAGAGAGGAAGGAGAGATGGGGCTAGTCCAGATAGAGTTGGGGGCGGGAGCCCTGGCGACCATGGGGAAAGGGACCAAGGTGAAGGTGAAGGTGCGTTTGTGTCTGAGCTAGAAGTTCCAGCAGCCCCTCTTGTGCCTTTAGTGTGTTCCTTCTTAGGGGGAACTCAAGCGACGACTGAAGCAAGTGGGGTCAAGGGGGCAAGGCCCAGGTGTCCTCCTCCTCCCTCTAGGCCAGTGGCACAGATGTCTCAACGCTTGAAGGATTTCTTGTCCCTGGTATCGTCTTGCTTTGTATCTGATCTTCTTCTTTGATTGTTGGTTGTTCTTGCTTGTAATGACTACCTTGTTTGGGCTTTGTACTGTGCATGGGGTGGATGACCTAGCCACTTGGATTGTGAGTGATCGTGCCCACTTGGAAGACGAGGTGCTGGATAGGAAAATCCAAGGCTTATTCACCAAGAAGGATAGGGAGCATCTTTTGGATGAGAAGACTGAGGTTAAGTGTTATTTGGAACAAGCTGATGGGCACATTCGTGCCTTAGAAGTCGACCTCGAGTCTTTCCGTGAAGAGTCGTGTGAGCTACGGGGCAAATTGCTTCATGCCCAATTCCTCCAAGCTCACGATAGTTTTGCTCTGTAGCTGGCGGAATTGGAACGGGTGTCTGCCAAAGCCCAAGTATCCTGCTTGAGTGAGGTGCTAGACTCCTCTCAGAAGTCACAGGCAGAGGCTAAGCAGCGCTCCCGGGAGTCTGCCCAGACATTGTCTTCCTCTAAGGAGGAGTGAAAAAAGCTCTCCCTTGAGTTGTTAGAGGTGAAAACGTCACATGTAGAGGAGCATAGGCAGCTCAACCTTCAACTATACGAGGCAAATGGGAACTACGTAGGGTTGGAGTCATGGTTTGCCACCTATAAGAAGAGTCGGGAGGATGCCGATGCCCACTTGGATAAGACGGCCAAAACCATGGTGCACTTGGACTCCACAAACAAAGAGCAGAAGACAAAGATACATGAGTTGGAGTCTCAACTGGCTTTTTCCAATTGTGAGTTGGTTCGTTTGCATCCTCAAGTGGCTGCTGCTAGGGCTGTTAGAGACCGGGCCTTCTGGTATGGATACTAGGCTTGTGCAAAAATGGCCTTGGCCCGATCCATCAGAGACAACCGATTTGCCCAACCCGAACAGACACGGGTTCATTAGATCAAAACACTTTGTCAAATTAAATGAAAAACATCTAAGACTCTTTTCTCCCCACTGCTAATCAAGTTGTTTCTTACCTTGGCGAAGTAAGTACTCAATGTAGAGAAAACTTTTGTGATCTACTTTCTTAGAATTCTAACGAAACTCAGCTGAAATGACGGATTTGATCTTGCGTCGATCTTCAGCAGATCTTGAACGAGCTACTCGCAAAAACCATCTATATAGACTCAGTACTTGCTTCTACAATCCAGAAAGCTGTAGACCACCGAAGGCTCCCATGGCATCTTAACGCCAAGTTCGCAATTGGATGCACTTTTTGCGAGCACAGAGAGAGAGAGAGAGAGAGAGAGAGAGATAAGTGAATAGTTTGGAAATTGGTCCGATAAATGTCCTCCCGTTGCCCATTTTACTCCAAATCTTCACATATTTCTGCAATTTTGGGTAAGCAGAGCAGCTTCGGATCTAATTAGGATCATAGCTCATTCAAGAGACTCTAGATTTTGATAGGGAGTCAGACCCACCAAGAAATCAACAAAGTTTTACATTTTTCTCTAAGAAGAAATCAAGCAAGCTACTGTTTTTCTGAGCAACATGACGCCTAGTTACTTATGGATTGAAGATCCTCTTCTTATTTTGTTGAATATCTCCTTTAAGGTCTCAAAGACTGGTACGAGGTTCCACCCAAAGCCTCTGCTTCCTCCCGAGGTGAAGGTTGTCGATGATCTCAAAGAAAATTAAATAGATCTCAAAGAAAATGACATAGATCATAAGCTTCATCACTAGTGAGGCATCCGACAAGTGCCAGAGGGAGAAGCGACGATCAATGGCAATGATCTGCGGTCGGCCATGACCACCCTCAGCTTCGAGGACTATGTGGAGCCCCTCAAGGTGTACCTGCAGAGGGAGGGTGGGTTTGGGAGGGGCAGAGTAGGAGGAAGAGGAAGTGGAAGAAGAGGGACGAACAATGTGGGACATGCAGAGTTTGTAGAGGAGCAAGAGAGGGGCGTGGGTCTCTGAAAATGAAATTATGAAGGTGAAGCCGTGAAGGATATGATCGAAAGCAAGAAGAATGAGTTCGATGCGATCCGAAATTTACGGGTCGGGTCGAGTTGAAACTAACTTTCTTGCTATCTAGACCTAAATTTGATCGGGTCAGGTTGTTGTGCAGGCCTAACGGCTACGGGGTTGGGTTGGCTCGCTTACGAGCCCATTTGTTGGTGAAACCTCAGGTCAACCTGGGGAGGCTAGACCTAAGCGATTTCAAACCTGATGCGGCATCATGCCAATTTGTTTACGCTTTAGGGTGCAATACATGGTGGCTAACTGTTGGGGTCGTGGGGTGTTGTGACCTCCACGCCCATTGATTTGCACCGCGAGTCTTTGAACTCAACACTAGTGGCTAACTGTTGGGGTCGTGGGGTCTTGTGACCTCCACAGTTGTTGATTTGCACCGCGAGACTCGACACTAGTGGCTAACTGTTGGGGTCATGGGGTCTTGTGACCTCCACACCTGTTGATTTGCATCATAAGTCTTTGGACTCGATACTGGTGGCTAACTGCTGGGATCGGGGAGTCTTGTGACCTTCATGCCCGTTGATTTGCACTGCAAGTATTGACTCGACACTAGTGGCTAACTGTTGGTTTGCACCGCGAGTATTGACTCTACACTTGTGGCTAATTGTTGGGGTTGTGGGGTCTTGTGACCTCCACGCCTGTTGATTTGCACCACGAGTATTGACTCGACACTGGTGGCTAATTATTGGGGTCATGGGGTCTTGTGACCTCCATGCCCATTGATTTGCACCACGAGTCATTGACTCGACAGTGGTGGCTAACTGTTGGGAAATGCATGAACTGAACCATCCGCCTTTATGTACTTGTCTATTATAAAAAACACAGATTTTGCAAAATATCTAAGGGTAAAACCTCTTCAAATGCTCGGCATTCTAAGGGTGCTGCAACTCCTTTCCTTGGTTGTCCTTTAGGTGGTAGGAACCCGATCTTCGCCTCTTCCCTCTTTTCCTCAAGCAGGTAGAGGTGTTCCTCGAGTGCCTTATTGTTTTCAGCTTGGTCAAAGTGGCTGGTTTGGTATATGGGCAAGCATCCTTCTACAGGAGTGACTGCTTTGATCCCAAAGGCCAGAGTGAATGGTGTCTCGCTTGTTAGGGTCTTCACAGTTGTTGCCCATAGGACTCCTGGGGGCTCATTTGCCCATTCTCCCTTTTTGACGCTGAGCTTCTTTTTTAAAATCTCGAGGAGGGACTTGTTTGTTGACTCCGCTTGTCCGTTGGCTTGTGGGCGTCCTGGCGATGCATATTTTACCTGGATGCCCAACTCCCGGCACCATTCTTTGTAATTCTCTGAGTCAAACTGCTTCCAGTTGTCAAATACTATATTGTTGGGAATGCCAAACCTACACACGATGCTCTTTCAAAGAAATCTGGTGACGGCCTTCGCTGTTATGGTTGCAAGGGGCTCTACTTCTGCCCATTTAGTGAAGTAGTCTACCGCGACGACTATGTGTTTTAACCCGCCCTTCCTTGGCGGAAAAGGATCGACCAGATCAATCCCCCATTGGGCAAATAGCCATGGGGCAGTAATAGAGAGTAGTTTCTCAAGCAGATAGTGTGGAACAGGAGCGTAGACCTGGCACTGAGTGCACTTATTTGCAAATAGTTTGGTGTTTCTTAAGGCGTTGGGCCAATAGTAGTAGCCCACCCTGAGGGCTTTCCTTGCTAAAGCCTTTCCACCCGAATGATTGCCACAAACACCCTCATGCATTTCTACCAAAACATATTGCGCTTCCTCGGGCGAGATGCACCTTGGCAGAGGGGCAGCAAAGCCCTTCTTGTACAGGATTCCCTCAATTTTGACAAATTGCGCCACGCTTCTTCTAACGTTTCTTGGCGCCTCCTTCCCTTCCGGCAGTTTACCGATCTCTAGGTATTCCAATATTTCCTTAGCCCACTCTGGCCCCGAGGGTGCAACGTGGTTCACCTGTGCTCTGATTGCTGGGATCTCTATCACCCTTCTTTCTACTTCCCACAACAGGTCCATGTCATCCTTTGCAGAGGCAGCTTTGACTAGCCTATCCGATGTTGCGTTTTCTACCCTTGGTACTTGCTCAAGATTGAAATAAGTGAGTTGGTCGCGGATTTCCAGCACCCAATCTAGGTACGTTTTCAATCTTTTCCCCTTTCGTGGCATAAACCCCAATTACTTGGTTTACCACTATTTGAGAGTCGGCTTTGGCTTCGATCTTGCTGGCGCCTAAAGCCTTCACAATTGAGATACCTGCTATTAGGGCCTCATACTCGGCTTCATTATTGGTGGTATTGAAAGTAAGCGTGACCATGTAGTAGTACTCTTAACCTACCTTGTTAACAATGTAGATCCTTATACCTCCTCCCTTTTAGCAGGCAGATACTTCAACAAACACTACCCAGGGTCGGCTGGGATGCGCTATTTCAATATCTGCCAAGAAATCGATGAATTCAGCAGCGAAGTCTGCTAAGGTTGGTCCCTTTACTGCACTTTTGGGCAAATAGTCGATATCAAACTCATTGAGCTCCATCAACCATGCGACCAATCTTCTGTAGTATTCTGCCGAATGGGTGCTTTATCAGCACTTTTATTAGGTGGGCCTGAAAATACGGTCGTAACCTCCTAGCGGCTGTCACCAGCACAGATGCCAAAATTTTCATTTGCAGGTAGTTGATCTCAGCGCCTCTTAGCACACGACTTATGTAATATACCGATACTTGTGTTAGTTCCTCTTCTTTGACTAAGACCGCTGAGACGACATGGGGTGAAACCACCAGGTAGACATATAATATGTCCCCTTGATTGGGTTGTTTTAGTAGAGGCTGGTAGGCCAAATATTGCTTTAGTTCTAGAAGGCCATGTCGCATTCCTCATTCCATGAGTGTCCCCTAAAGAAAGGAAGACACTTATCCGTGGACCTCGATACGAATATATTCAAGGCGGCTACTCTACCTGCTAGTTGTTGGTCATCGTTAAGGCTTTTTGGTTGCACCATATTTAAGATGGCGTCGATTTTTTTGGTGTCTGCCTCTATAGCTCTCTTCGAGACAATAAAACCCATAAACTTTCCCGAGTTGACCCCGAATGTGCACTTACCTGGGTTCAACTTCATCTTGTATTTGCGTAGCACTGCTGATGGGAACCAAGGTGGGCCTAGTCTTAAAGATCTTTTGCAAGCTCTAGATGGGCCAATTACAAGATCAAGAGCTAAGAAGATCAAGGAAGCAATGCAAGGATCGGTGCAATCCACTTTGGACCAGTCTAGCAAGAGCCGAATATTCAAGATGGGCTTGAGAGAAGGAGATCTAGTGATCATCCACGTGATACAAGTTATGGAAGAGTGCAACATAAATTAGGGCCTATTATTATGATTGTGACTGAAGGCCTTGGACTTGTTTATTTCATTATAAGGGCTTATTTTATTAGTTATAGGAATTAGTCTAGAATAATTAGGCTTGAGGATGCATGGCCCACATATGTCTTATTTCTTATGAGCTAGAGTTTTTGGGAAGGCCTTGTATTTTGGCCAAGGGCTTATTTGGAAAGTTACTTTTTAGGAACTAGGGTTTTATGAGGTACTATAGCCGAGTTACTGTAGACGCAACACTATTCATCTAGGGGTATTTTTGGAAGAAAGAGCTTTATTTTGGTTAGGGTTTTAATTAGGTTTTGGTTCAAATACTCTTTGTAGCCTCATGTTAAGAAATTTATGAAATTTGATGAATTTATTCATTGTGAGTTGAGTTTACTCCTCTTGTTCTTGATTGAACTTTTGAACTTATCAAAAGTAAATCACAACCTTTGTGGCATTTCTCCTTGCAATCTGGGTTTTTGAGACAGGTTCTTCAACGGGTCTAGATTTTAATATAATCTAGGTTCTTGAAACAAGTTCTCAACGGGTCTAGGTTCTCCATCCATTGACTTGATTTTGGCTTTCTTGGGTGAGTTTTCAAATTGATTGTGAGTTCAAGGGTTGCTATTCCTACGAGTTCATATCAACTGCGAAGGATTCTCTGAGGTCTGTTAGGTGCTAGGCAGGTTCCTTGCTCTTCACTAGTAGGTCTTCGACATACACCTCCATGATCTTTTCAATTTGATGTTCGAACATCCGATTGACCAGTCTTTGATAGGTTGCCTTAGCGTTCTTCAAACCGAAAGGCATCACTCGGTAACAATAGAGGCCTCTGTCAGTGATGAATGTTGTCGTCTCCTCATTCGCCTTATTCATCCAGATCTGATTGTACCCTGTATACGCATCCATGAAGCTCAAAACTTTGTGTCCTGTCATGGCGTCTACAATGATATCGATTCGTGGCAATGGGAATCTGTCTTTGGGGCAAGCTTTGTTGAGGTCAGTGAAGTTTACGCACATTCTCCACTTCCCGTTAGCTTTCTTAACTAGTACTACATTGGAGAGCCATTCTGGATAGTACATTTCTTTTATAAACCCCGCTGCCAAGAGACAGTCTATCTCCTTAGCTATGGTCGCGCACTTCTCCATACTGAATGACCTTCTTTTTTGTTGTACCTTTTTGGCCTCTGGGTTGACGCACAACTTGTGTTCTATGACGACGTTGTCAATCCCTGACATAACTTCATGGCTCCAGGCGAACACATCTCGATGTTCGATCAGTAACTATCTCTGTGTTCTAGCGGAAGCCTCGTCCCAACCTTTGTCGTGGTGTTTGGGCTTTTCAGATGTAAGGTTACGACTTCTAGCAGTTCATTTGCTTCAGCCTGCATCAAGTTGTTCTCATCTCTCAATTCCATGTCTTGGCCGACTTCTACCAAGGGCAGGGGTGGCGGCCTTTTGTCAAAACCGTTGTTAGCTCCTGAACATAACACTCCCGTGCAAGGATTTATTCTCCGCAAACGCCGATGCCTATTTTCATTGGGAATTTCATTTTTAAGTGGTGGGTAGAGGTGACTATCTTTAAGTCATTCAGGGCTTTGACCACCAGGAAATCCATCATTGTGGTAACTATGTGGGCACCTGGCCAACTGTGACGGGCAACGCGATGGCATCCATGGGTTGGACAGCTTCTCCGGAGAACCCCTTCAGGAGATGGCGAAGGGCACAACCTATTAGAGCTAATGCCTTTGATGAAAGCATCCCAGAATAAAATGTCAGTTGAGCTCCCGTTCTCTACTAGGACCCGCTTGGACATGTAGTTGGCTACCAGGAGGGTGATGACCAGGGCATCGTCATGGGTGTACAAGACCCCGTGACAGTCTTCATCTCCAAACGAAATGGTAGGGGTGGTATTTAGTCTGGGGTGTTTGGGAGGCTTATCCGCCATATACACCTCATGATACCTTGCTCTGTGAGCATGAGCCTTCCTGCTGGACGTTGTTCCACCTCCGTCGGTGAACCCTCCCTCTATCGTGAGAATTTCCCCAAAAGGAGCTTGGTCTCGCTCACGTGGCTACCGAGGGGTGTTGTGTCTCTGTTCTCTCTCCTATTTCTGTCTTTTGGGACTTCTACTTCGTCTTGGTCCACGATTGTGACCCTCTTCTCTCTTAGGCTTGAGATACTCAACTAGCAATTGCTCGAGCTCCCCGCTTCCTGCCAGGCTAGCAACCCTCTTTTTCAATGTTGCACAATCTTCTGTCCAGTGAGTGTCTGACTAGTGGTACTTGCAATAACAATGCCCTCTTGCATGTATGCAGCAATTCGTAGCAGATAATTCTTTTAACTACATAAGGACGGTGGCAATATAATAATCATGGTACCGAGTGTAAGTATCCCAAAAGTTTAAACTTTCATAATTGTACTCCCAAAACACAGGACCATCAAAATACTGTTTCCACAAAAAAACCATAAGTCATGTCCTTGTTCCTACTACTACTTCCATGGTCCCTTTTTTTTTCCTTTTCTTCTAAGGTACTTCTTTAATCCAGCTTCTTTCTTTTTTTCAAAAAGCAGTCCTTGCCCCTATTCTTCAGCCTCTTCGTCTCTTCTATAAGCCATAAGGCCTCAGAAATGAGCTCATAAACGTTCTTTATCCTATCCAGTAAAGAGGGCTCCGATGAGCTCTCATTGGTCTTGGGCACCTCCTCGGTGTTTGGGGGTACCTTGGTCCTCTTACATTTCATCATCTAAACCTATCACAACTTCTGTCATTCTGAGTGGGGAATGGTAGTGGAAACTACCACAGTGAGATTTCATGAAATCTCAACAAGTAAACAGTCAACATAAAGTAGATATTACAAGCATGGACATGAACTTTGACATAAAACTTTGACATATGCAACATAGACTTTTCATAAAACATCTTTTCATCTTTCAGACTTTTTAACACATGTTCATATCATTTGAGCTCAAGTTCTTGTTTTTGTCATAACATATCATGCCATTCTTATCATTTCATAACATATCATGCCATTTTTATCATTTCATAACATTTCCATATTGTGATCATATCACATTCTTTCATAATATATCATGAAATAACATAACATATCGTGGCATGTCATATCGTATCATAACATGGAGCTCAAATGCCTTGTTCATTTCATGATTCACATGGATGGATACCTCATGACTCCTCTAAGCACCGTGTGTTTCCCGCTAGTTACCGCATTAACCAACGATCTACTTGATCAAGGTGATTACGTCTTAACATAAACAAATTCTTTTATGTACTTTGTCGATCCAGGGTCTCAACTCGACTTTAAACAATCCAAAGTTGACAGAGACTTCCACTAGGGCATTTCCCCATCCTTGTATTTGGGGTTGTGATAAAATGTACTTTGACTTTTTTCGTTTTGAAAACATAGACTCTAATGCATGAGACATGAACACATGATATTACACTTTATCATACTCATGCAACATGTACAACCTGAAACACATATGGTCCAATTCACAATATGCATCTCACAATATGGCTTGAAAACATTAGAACATACAATCATATGATGAATACATGTAAATATAGTTGAATCATACTTGTCCAAACCCAAAACAGGTTTGTATTCCCTTGATATAGCCTTGGTTGAATCATACAAGTCCTCCAAACATAGATTTTCATCATCACAACACATATTCTCATGCTTCTACACATTCATATATCCAAACAAGTATGTATAGCACATATATATGTCAAAACCGAAACCCTAACATGGCATATTCGAAATACACTTCAACAAATTATCATGAAAACATAGCATCTCATCCTTTCATCAAAACCGAGAATGCATATAACAAGATAACATGATTCAAGCAATGATAACAAACAAGAGTTTACGAAATATATACAAGCATTATCAAAAGTAAGTTGGAAGTTTACTTACAAAAAATCAGAAATATTAAAATAGCAATTCTGAAAAATATATGCAAGACATATTAGAAGATGACTAGAGAAACCCTAGTCTTGAAATAAGGGTGAGTGTGAGTGTCTAAGGTTTTCGAAAATGCTTTCCCATGAAAAAAGCCTAGAATCCGAAACACTTAAAGATAAAAAAACCCTAGCCTTTCTTCTAAGTGGTGGCCATGGCCTTCATTCCCTCTACACTTCGTGTTCAAGAGCTTGAAACAAAAGAATATTTGTGGGTTCTTCCTTTTCTTGAAGAAAAACCCTAGTTTCTAAAGTGAAAGTGTGTGTATATGTGGGAAAACCTTAGAACCGAAACTTGTTGGTGTTGTTTTCCCTCTTGGCCGTGTGTGTATGTGCAAGGAATGGTGGAATGGTTCTTACCTCCTTGTGTTCTTCCTCTAGCCGTATGGTTGAAGAAGTATTCTTGGTGGTTTTCGAAATGGTGAAGAGAATGGTAGCGTTTGGTTGGTGCGAAAGTGTGAGAAAATGTAAGAACCTAGAGAGAAAATAGTTGTAGCTGGAATCCCTTAGAAAAAAAGTTGAAAACTTGAACAAAAGACCTCCCATCTTTTAAGAAATTCCCTTTTATAGAAGTCTCCATCCCTTCTTGAAGTGCCAAATGATTGTGCATAGATGCCACTTGGCATCTAGACAAAAGGGTTTCTTCCACTTCGCTAGAATGGCATTGGAAAACCAAAAGCCTTTCCTACATGTGACGTGTGGCTTCCTCAAAACCGAAACCCTCAATTACCTGACCTTCCCATTATGCCCTTCCTCGCTTGTCTAGGTTCAATGTACTTGATGGAAAAATAGTCAAAACACATAGCCCAACCTTTCTTGGAACTCCACCCCGTGTGCATGGTTGCCATGTGGCAAGTGAGTGTGTGTTGCTTGTGTTGGCCGAAACCCTAGCTCTTCCCTAAGTGATCTTTGGCCTTCCCAAGGTGACCCTTGGCCTTCCCCTAGCTTGAGCCATCACCCCCTCTCTCCTCTCTTGCTCTTCCAACATTCTTCTAGAAGATGTCATTTCCTCTTCCCAAGTAAGTTCTTCTTGGAACTCCAAAGTCTCTTTCTCCATGCTTTGACAAGAATCTCAGAAAATGGGTCTTTGCATATGGGTGTGTAAGCCCTAACATTGATGACCTCATCTTCCACTCACACCTTCTTGAACCTCATGCATGCTGGACAAGTGTCACACTTGCCATTTTCGTAGGTTTCATTCTAGAAAAGATCAAATTGTTCCTCTTGGGCTTTAGAAACCACTTTGGGCTTCCAAACCCTAATTTCAACCTAGTTGACCGAAATCCACATGGGTCTTTTTGGGCTTTTTCCTCCTTCCTCTTATGGGCTTCCTAAGTCTAGAACTTTAAGGTTCAAAATAAAACATACCTTAAGGCTCTCCTCTAACACTTAACATCTTCCAATAATTAAAATAATCTTCGAATAAAGTTTGGGTTCTCACATCCTCCCTCCCTTTAAAATAGATTTTGTCCTCAAAATATGCACCGTAATTACTAATGACACAAACGACATCAAAACAACTTTGATCCTTACCTCGAGCACTAGCTACTGTAGAATCTTAAGATGATGATGGGGGTGGTTTGTCATTTTCCTATTCTGTCATCGAATCTTGCGAAAAATAAAATATCGCATCTAGATCATAGTCAAAATACATATTCACCCGCATCTCATTCAACTTATGTTCTATCTCGAGTTCAGTGTCTTCGTACGTTGACCTTTTTCGCGAAAACGAATACGATCCGTAGATGTATCCGAGATCTCAAAGGGCGTATATCTATTTGCGCGGTCTTTAGCAGCGCGACTAGACTTAGCTTCTTGATTAAGTCCAAAAAAACGTGTTATATTGGCATCCTTCCATACTAGCGGGTCGTGTGGGGGTTGTTGCTCTTCATGCAGTAATGCTCGTCATAGGAAAATATTTTCTCAGGAATCTACATCCATCACATGAGTGTGATGATGCTCAAACTTTTCCATATATTGCCAATGAGCAATCATCATGCGATCTCTTCTTCAGTTAACAGTACAATCTCCTGAGTCTTGCAACTAAGGGTATATGCCACTACATTAGCTTTTCCAGGGTGATACTTTATCTCACATTGAAAATCACTTATTGTCTTGACCCACCTTCTCTGTCTCATATTTAAGTTTTTCTGACTAAACAAGTACTTGAGACTCTTACGATCTGTATATATCTCTCACTTTTCTCCATACAAGTAATATCTCCAAACTTTCAATGCAAACACTACTGCAACTGATTCCAGGTCGTGCTTAGGATAATTCTGCTCGTGATCCTTAAGTTGTCGCGAAGCATAAGTGACTATTTGTTCTTCCTGCATCAAGACGCATCCAAATCCCATCTTAGAGGCATCATTGTATACCACATAAGGCTTGTGCGGTTTAGGCAAAGCCAATATCGACGCTGTAGTTAACCTCTTTTTTAGCCCTTGAAAGCTTCTTTCACATTCCTCACTTCAAACAAACTTGACATTCTTCCTAGTCAATGCCGTTATTGGACTAGAGAGTTTAGAAAATCCTTCAACAAACCTACGGTAGTAACCTGCCAAACCAAGGAAACTACGTATCTCATGGACATTCTTCAGTCTCTGTCATTCTGTCACAGCCATCTTAGCTGGATCTACTACAACTCCTTCACTAGAGATGACGTGACCTAAAAATTTCACTTCTTGGAGCCAAAACTCACATTTGCTAAGCTTAGCGTAAAGCCGGTGCTTTTACAAAGTCTCCAACACTATCCTTAAGTGTTCTATGTGCTCCTCGTCACTTTGAGAGTATCCATATATAATCTATGCATACTACCACGATATTATCCAAATACTGCTTAAAGATCCGATTCATCAAATCCATGAATGTTGCAGGGGAATTTGTCAATCCAAAAGGCATTACTATGAACTCAAAAGAGTCGAAACACATAGCCCAATCTTCCTTGAAACTCCACCTCGTGTGCATTGTTGTGCTGAAAAATATCTGCAAGTGCACAAAATTGTAACAAGTAGTGAAGTGTTTTTAAAGAAAATGGATGTCAAACCCACATGGATTAATTATGCTATTGAGTATTGAAAGTTACTAAATTAACTACTATTTGGAAAACTGAAATTTGAAGAATAAATTATCTAAATTAAACTGAAGAAAAGAACATTAAAATTTAGATTTTAAAGATAATAAGAATAGATCTAGAGCGTTTCATTTCATTTAGCAAATCTCACACAATTTATTATTCCTTGTTATAGAATCTCAATTATCCTAAACTGATGATAAAAATCCCTTCACTATTCAATATTTTCTCTTAAACAATACTAAAAATATCTCCAATTAATATCTTCATATCTCTATGTGAATTTAACTAATTGGACACCCATTAAGTTCTTTGGATTTTTCTAGAAAATTAAACTAATTGCGGTAAAGTATCTCTACTTTCACTTAACTAATGGTCTTTATTCCTAGAGCTTTAATCACAAATCACCTCTCGGTCTCATTGTGATTCAATAGATCAAACAATTAATAGCTAGAAAATTGCAAGCATTAAGAACAATGAATAAACACTCAATCATAGAAATATTGAAAATAAAATAACTTAGAATATAAATTGTGTGTTTAATGCTAGACTACATCAAAGGTCTAGAAAATAGAATTAGTTCACAATGAAATTAGAATTCCTAGAGCTTTAATCACAAATCATCTCTCGTTCTCATTGAGATTCAATAGATCAAACAATAAATAGCTAGAAAATTGCAAGCATTAAGAACAAGGAATAAACACTAAATCATAGAAATATTGAAAACAAAATAACTTAGAATATAAATTGTGTGTTCAATGCTAGACTACAACAAAGGTCTAGAAAATAGAATTAGTTCATAATGAAATTAGAAAGAAAAACAATAAAACTAGTGTTTTTCGTTGGAGTTGGTTGATGAAGCATGCAGCTCTCGCCTCTGCCCTCTGGATCCGCCTCCATGAAAGAAACTTAAATGATAAACTCTAGACTATTGAAATCTAAACTCAGACTCTCCTCCCAATTCATCACACAAGATAGGAATAAATAGATGTCAAAACTCAAATCCGGAAATAAGATAAATGCGGCTACAATCTACTCTAAAGATCTAGAAAATAGTTTCTAAAGATAAATATTGACATAAAAGAAATTATCCTAATAATAACGGAATTATCTAAAACGGAAAATTCAGTAATAAGCGGTTTGATTTACGGAGTTCGGGAGGATTTGGGGGTCAGCAGATTGATTGCAGAACTAGGAAGGGTCCCACCGAGTAGATCTATCTGCTCTAAATATAACTAGTCTCCTCACCTACCGAGAGGAAATACTCCCGACCCGGATGATAAAACTCTTTCGCCAACCTACCGAGCGGTAAGGTTGCTCGCCTTTACTAGTTGTTGCCCACGATGTTATTTAGGTTGGTCTTTTAGACTTTTCGCCCAATCTAATTGCCCGATCTAGTCGCCTGGAGCCTTGCGCCAAGTCTTCTCACCCAGAAGGTAAAATATCTTGCTTATCGCCTATCTCTTGTCGCCAATTTTGGTCGCCAATTTTGGTTGCGCCTTCTAGTCGCTCCTTCTGGTTGCGAGTCTCCTCGCCTAAATCTCCTCAGCTCTCTTCAGATCTCACTGCCTCTAATCGGTCTGGATCCGTAGTCTCTTCTATTGTACCAAAATTCTCTCTCCTTTCGCACTAAATCTTCTCATTCCTTCAAATCCAAGAAAATAAAGAAACATACATAGAAATAAAATAAAATCAATAGTATTGAAGGAAAAATGACACTTTTCATAAATAAAAGAATAATAAAAATCGCAAAAAAATACACTTATCAAATACCCCCAAACTTAAGTTTTGTTCGCCTTCAAGCCAAGAATAAAAGAAATACAATTAAAACAAGCATTGGTTTGATTCATAAAATTTATTGCCTCAAAGATTGGCTAAAGTCTATAATTCAAAGGAATTATTCACGATTAATCAAATCTCAAATGTTAATTCAAAACTCAATTTCACCGCATTATCCATTCCCACATTCATGCATACCCATCATTCTCACTTCATCATTAGCTCCCCATATAGTTTCATGCAAACAAGTAAATAAATAATGGATCTCTAAAAACTCCATAGGATTGCTTTTCAAATCACTCTCCACTAATGTAGAACGAAAACTATCACCAAGGATCAATAGGTCCTTATTAAGCTTATGATGTAAGGCTAGGGTGAGAGACTACAAAGAAAAGGTAGGATTCAAACAAAGCAAGAGAACTTAAGTTTGAACACCAATAGAACAAATAGAACATTCTCACTTCTAACATCCCTTCTCAATCATTGTAAATCTCTCAACATACCTCTCTTTGTTGTACTTTTAAGTATCTCTCTCTTTACCCCTCTATTCGGCAGGTTGAACATTTTCTTTTCTTTTTCCTTCTTTTTCTATTATGGAAATATTCCATACTTTCTCGACTGTTTTTGTGGATTACTCTCATCTGCCTTTTTTTGTTGGCCACACAGTAGACGAGTTGACTTTTCATACCCTCAAACTTATCATTTTGATAATATGGCTATAATTAACTTTACTTGTAAACCTTCTACCTCTCTTGCATTTTATGCTCTTGTGAGTCTGTGACTTTGTGTAAACTTAGTTCTCTTGAAAAGTAAGAAAATCATTGTTTAAGCTCAAATAGGGTAGGGAATATGAGATTTACAAAAAAAAAAAATATAAGGAAAAAATATAATTCAATAAAGCTCAAAGGGGTGACTAGGGATAATGATAATAAACAGGTAAGCTTGAAAGTCTAAATCTATCCAAAAAAAATGCCTTAATCATTTTTCTAGTAATATTTTGCCTAGGATTTCGCCTCGAGTGTAATCAAACAAGTTCTAGAGTAAGTTGAGACCATACAAATTTACCAAATTCACATAAAATTTCTCTAGGTATGTAAAATGATTAATGATCACAAGAAACATTCGTTGAATATAGAAAATATCAAATTAAGTAAGATCAAGTAAAGAATTAACAACTAGACTTAAGCAATGAGAATTTTTCCTAAAAATTATAATCAATTTCATTCATACTCTTATCATAGGCTTTGTATTCATCAAACCATACTATTTTTATCATCATCACCATTATTATTATTAGTATTATTATTATTATTAAATAAATAAAATAATATCCTTTCCCCTCAAACTTAAATATTACATTGTCCTCTATGGAAAAAAAGAAAAAAACTAAAGCAAAGAATGAGAGAAGGTAAGAGATGCTCCCCTGATTTTTTTTTTTATGGTCTTCCAATTGAATATTTTCCTTGAAGGTGCAGCCGTGTACCCCTTGGAAATCTTCCCGATCTCTTCGTTCCTTAAATTTGATGGAAGCGGTTTAAGTCCAAGTTTGGGTGGTTCCTCAAGTGGTAGCTTTGGAAACTCAGCTCCATAAGTCTCGGTCGCTTATTTGAAAACAAGAATGTACCTCAAAAGGGAATTCCATAGATTTAAATACGTCAAAAGTGACCTAGTCCTCACCGACCCTCAAAATGAGTTTCCCTTGCTGGACATCAATTAAAGTTCTCCCTGTCGCAAGGAAATGTCGGTCCAGTATCAAAGGGATCTCCTTGTCTTCCTCCATATTGAGTACAATAAAGTCGGCCGGGAAGATGAACTTATCAACTTTCACCAGTACGTTCTCAATGAGTCCTCTCGGGTATTTAATAGATCTGTCCACCAACCATAGAGAAATGGTGGTCGGCTTTGCTTCTCCAAGACCTAGTTCCTTAGGAGGTAGCTTCTTTTGTAAAATTGCACTGCTCTCCTCGGTCAGCGTTACAGTTTCATACTCCTCCAACTTCCATTTGTTTGATAATATATCCTTAAAAGATTTTGCATATTTAGGCATTTGCTCTAAAGCTTCAATGAGACGAATATTAATATTCAGTTACTTAAATATACTCAGAAATTTAGAGAACTAATTATCAATCTTATTTTTTCTTAATCTTTGCGAAAAAGGAATTGGTGGATCATAAATTAAAGGAGAATTTTCAGATATAAACTCCCTGGATTTCTTGGGTTTTGCTGTAATACCCTGCTCCTTCCTTCTTACGTACTCTTCTTCTTTCTTACGTACACTTCTTATTTCTGACATACGTTCATTCTTTGTGACGTAAGCAAATCCCGAGGGCATAATTTATGTGAATTGTCCACTCTTTCTATCTAGCGACTGTAAGACTCGTTATGCGTGCCGAACCATGATAGCGTATTTCGAAAGATATCGTGTGACTTCTAGGGCACGCCCAGTGTTTAAATATGTTGGAAATAATAATAAGGAGTATTTCCAGTGTTATTGAATTAAGATTTGATCTTAATTACGACAATCATAATATTCTTGAAGAGCTCCAAAAATATTATAATTATCAGAAATCATTTTAATATTATTAAATCATTTAAAATATTATGAGATTTAAATTATGTTGAAAGCTTTTATTAATTAAATGTTTTTATCCTTTTAAATATGTTAAATAAGACTTCATCATTTTATTAATGATGAGGGAATATTATTTAATGAACTAAAGTTAGTTTAAATAATATTCGACCTTAATTCCTCTAAGTGCTTTTAATTAAGTTAATGTTTTATGCATTTTAAATCAGTGTTTGAGATCCATCATTAGATCATTATGTGAATCCCCAGACGAAGGGACTGGGTTAAATACCCAGACCCCCTCTCTTTCTTCCTCACTTTTCCCAGCTCTCTCTCTCTCTCCTCCCCCTCGCCGAATGCTCCAAGCCTCAACCCGGCGCCGCTGTGCATCGGCAACCCTCACCGCCGTCACCACCAGCACCTCATCCCTCTGGCGAGCCCTCCCATGCCAGTCTCTCTCTCCCACACTCCCTCTCTCTCTCTGCTAGCCATGCACAGCGCGAACGAGCTTAGTGCTTATTGCGCCGCCGTGCGCTGTCCTCCGGTGCCACCACCTCCACAGCAGCTTCTCCTTTTGCCGGCCATCATCCTCTAGCAAGCGCAGCCTCCCTCTCCCCCTCCGTCGCGCACACGCACCATACCCATGAAAATGGGTTCACACGGCTTCAAGGCCATCGATGCTCCTAGCGCTGCTGTGCGCGGCCACCGGACACCACCACAGGCACCTCCTAGTCTCCCCCTTCCTCCTCCCTTGAACCCATGGCCAGTAGCCCCCACCTCCATCTCACGATTTCTCCCTCTCTCAAGCATGGGTTTCACACCCTCCACCACCATACCCTGCCACCCACGGCAGATGACCGCCATCTCCAGCCTCCTCAGGCCACCATCGAGCCATCCCAACTGCCCATAGCCCCGATCTGCCACCCATGCACACACACTCTCTCTCACTCTCCCACGGCTTCTCCTCCACCGTGAGGTCAGATCCGCCGTCGTGAGTCACTATGGTGCCACCTCAATGCCACCACGAGTCCCACCACACCTCCCTTAGCTGAACCTTAGGTCCAAAACCACCACTTTATGTGGTGGGTAGCCACTGCACGTGATGGACAACCACTGTGCTTGGCAGACCGCCACTATACACGGCCACCACGAGCCATTCCAAGACCACACCTAGCTATCCAAACGCCCAAACAGCCACCGTATGTGGGTTAGCTGCCACGTACGACCCTTCCGACATCATCGGCTGTAACGATCAACAAGCAACGCACTGGTTATCCCGTCGATTGTATAACCCTCTATCCCTCATTAATTATGTTAGATATTGATTAGTTAATTAGGTTGTGAACTGTGCTGTTAGTATTTGTGGAGTTCACTGTGTTGGGATATTCTGTGTAATGAAGTGTTGGGCATCCTGTGTAGTGAAGTGTGAGACATTCTGTGCAGTGAAGTGTTGGGCATATCTGTGTAGTGTGGTGATGTGTATGTGAAGTGTTGGGCTTATCTGTGTAGTGCGCTGTGATGTGTTGGGCGTAACTGGAAAGTGTGCTGTGAAGTGTTGTGGACTGTGCCGTGTGGTGTGGTGTGGTTGTGGAGTATGTGCTGTATTGGTGATGTGGCAGATGGAATGGGAACAGTACACGCTGAGTATACTCTGTGTGTGTGGCGTAGTGTGAGATAAGGAGAGTATATGTAAAATATACCCTCCTAGCGTATTGTGGAACGGGATGAGTACGAGTGGAGTGTACTCTGTGGCGTAGTGCATGTAAAAGGAGTACACATAGAGTGTACTCCATGTGGTGGATTGATGCATCATATGGCGTGTACGCCATAGTGGTTATGTGGCGTAATGCATGTGAAGGGAGTATACGTGAAGTGTACTCCATGTGGTGGAGTGATGTACCATATGGCGAGTAAGCCATAATGGTGATGTGGCATGGTGTATGAAGGGAGTACATGTGGAATGTACACCGTATGGTGGAGTGATGTACCATATGGCGAGTAAACCATAATGGTGATGTGGCGTGGTGTTTTGAGGGGAGTACATGCTGAAGGTACTCCATGTGGTGGATTGATGCACCATATGGCGTGTATGCCATAATGGTGATGTGGCATAGTGCGTGTGAAGAGAGTACACGTGGAGTGTACTCTTTGTGGTGGACTGATGCACCATATAGCAGGTATGCCATAATGGTGATGTGGCGTTATGCATATGTGTGGAGTACACGTGGAGTGTACTCCATGTGGTGGAGTAATGCACCATATGGCGGGTATGCCATAATGGTGATGTGGCATAGTGTGTATGAAGGGAGTACACAAGGAGTGTACTCCATGTGGTATAGTGATGCACCATATGGCAGGTATGCCATAGTGGTGATGTGGTGTATGTGAAGAGAGTATACGTGGAGTGTACTCCACATGACAACGACACTCCGTGTGGCGTGTCGTAGAGATAAGAATGGTTATGTGATTGATGAGTGTGGAACGTGATGGGTAGTGTCGGGAACTGTGGAACAATGTCCTGAAGTAGTTATGGCGTAGCTGGTAGTCTGAGGTGGCAAGTGTCACCGTGATGGACTTATGGCTAAGAGTATGCGGGAAGTAGCAGAACAAGTGTAAGAGTGTGCAGCGGAAGCATGACTGGGGAATGTCACGAAGTGACATGACTATTGACAGTCGTGCTTGTGATGGGCGAAGTAGTGGAACAAGTGTGAGAGTACGCAGCGGAAGCATGACTGGGCAACATCACGAAGTGACGTGGTTATTGGCAGTCATGCTTATGATGGGCGAAGTGTTAGAGTGTAGACATGATGTAGCAGGATCGTGATGAGATGTCACGGTGTGACAGGAGTACGTGAGGAACTGTACTCGTGATGAGTAAGGAGTTGGTGTAGAAATGGTGTAACGGGATGTCAGGTGATGTGACAAGGTCATGGTGTAGCTTGGGTGTAATCTTGAGCTATATGACGTGAAATAAGACGTAGTTATGAATGGAGTTTTGTCGTGTTAAGTGTTAGGATGAACTGTCAAAAGGGACGGGTAGCGTGAAGAGTCATGCTAGCCGGGTTAAGAGAAGGTTGATATCGGAGTATGATGCTTGTTTATACAAGCAAGTGATCAACGTGTCATATGTTGATCTTAGGTGATAAAGGGGTAAGGTACGTGTGTAATCTGGTTAGACACATGTGCCGGACGGATTCACCATGTGTAATGGGTAATCTATCATTAGTACAGTTACACGGTGCTTAAGCCTCAGAGTTGGCTTAGAGCCGTGTGGCTTGTATGGATGGGAATGAGGATTAGTATGGGCTAAGGTGCATGAAGATAGTGACGGACATATTATATAGGATTGGGATGCGTGCTATCATTGGTCAGAATCATGTGTTGGAATGTGGTTGTAAGAAGAGCAAGACGAATGTCTTAGTGTCTTAATTCTAAGGTGAATCATGGGTTCACTTTAGTGGAAGAGCACTCGAGACAAGACTTTGAGTTGGAAGATGTGGTGACCGTAAGTGGTCCCCGAAGGGTTTAGCATAGTAAAGGGCACTTAAGTGCACGGGATAGAAGGAGAGTGTTCTAAGTGATGTGTAGCTATATTTCTAGTTTAAGTTGCTTATGCATTAGATAGAAAATGACGCTAAGGTATGTGGATGCATGTAGGTTGCCCATCTAACAAGCACATGAATGGACTGCATGATATGTAAGTAGCATGGAGTCCAAGTAAGCATTACGTTCATACTTTTCTAGAGTTTTCCAAGATACAAGAAACGCTTTTCCTTTAAGATGCTTACGAAAAGAAACGAAAGACGCTTTACGAAAGAAAATGCTAAGTGTTCAAAGGTATAAGTATGTACGACCCCTCCTTGGCAGCCCCTGTTTACGCACCCAAAGTATTAATTGTACGCATGTGAATGGATGACTATACGCTGTATCTATTGTATGTATTTTCTAAGAAAATCTATAAACTGATGAAAATGCATGAAAGGCATAAAAACGGATGCTTTTATGGATCCTAGGAACCGACGCTTTCATGTGCACCACGAGGTGATGCTTGTGGATGCCATGAGAGACGACATTCAAGGTGATGCTTATGGATGCCATGAAAGCTGATGTTTATGCCCATGTATGTTCTTAAATGAAGTTTTCCATAAACGAACTGTTAAACGAAGGATAGGACTGAAATGAACTGAAAAAGGAAAGACGATTTTCGGGCTTACGCCCCAAACGATGTTTTTCTCATGAAAATGAATGTTTTCTCATGAAATGACTGTTAAATGAAAGAAAGAATTGAATGAAAGCTCCAGCTCTTTCGAGCTGGCATGAATGAATGAATGAACGAATGAAAAGCAAGAAAGACATGAAAGCATGAAATGTATGAAGATAAGTAACGACCACATGAATGAATGAAAAGGGTACCAATGAATGGGCAGATTGCAATGCCGGGTAAGTAGTACTGGTAGTGCACCCAGTGCTGCCCCCTGACTGAAAAAGGATTCCCAACCCGTGGCCATGGGAGGAGTCTAGGTCCAAAGGAAAATCGCTAACCCCAACACAAGGGGCGTAACAGTGTGTACTGGCCTATGAAAGTGATAAGAATGAATGGATGTTTGCATGCATGTATGAACGCACGAACGCACGAATCTTTAAGAAATGAAGGTACTAACGGGGGACACGTTATAAAGAAAGAAAAGCCTTTTGAAAGAAAAACCCACGTTTTCAAAAGAACGCACGTATACACGTAAGCATGCACGAATTCTTGAAGAAATGAAGGCACTAACAGGAGAAATGTTTTATGAAAAGAAAGCCCATGTTTAAAAGAGAAAAATTCCGTCCAGGGATGTTTTCAAATGAACACACGTATGACACGTATGCATGCACGTAATAGTATGTATGAATGATGAATGCATGAATGAAAACCTATGTTGTTATATTTTAACTGTATGAAGTAATGCTTACAAGTCTTCGACTCATTTTAGTTTTTATGCATGTCCCTTCCCCCAACAGGAACTGCATGATCAGGACGGACACAGCCCATGGGGAAGAACACGGAAGTCTAGGCACGAGTTTTAAATGTCCGAGAGGTCTTTTATTGTAAAAATTAATGTTTTTCGCTGTAAACATCTTTTATCCTAAAGTACATTTTATTTTATAAACGTAGAGTCTTGCACCCTGGGTATACAAGTGAAAAGTTTTAAATCGGATAGTAATTCCTGTCATCCTTTCTAAAAATATTTATAAAAAGTCCCACCACAAGGACGGGCGTTACATTTGCAGCCCTTTTATTCTCCTTATTCATTTCAACTTGCTGGTCGGTCTCATCTCGTTCTGCTTCTTTCATCTCAAATTCCATGTTTTTTGCAGCTTCTGCATTTCTCTCGATATTTAATGTTTGCGGCTGGTCATATGTCCGTCCACTTCTCAATGTTATGGCTTTGACATGTTCCTTTGGATTGGTCATAGTGTTGCTCGGTAAAGTCCCTGTTGTCCTCTTAGTAAGCATGTTTAAGAGCTGACCAATTTGCGCCTCAAGATTTCGGATTGAAGCCGAGTTGTTTTGGATCACTATATCAGTCTTTTGCATGTACTACATAATCATATCTTCAAGTGCCGGCTTCTTCTCTTGCTATGGAAACTGTTGAGGTGGTCTAGCCGGCACTTGGTTATTGTTCCATGAAAAGTTAGGGTGATTTCTCCATCCTGAAATGAACGTGTTTGAATAAGGATTATTTTGACGTTAGAAATGGACACATAATGGGCTTGTTCATAACTTGATTGGCCAAAAAGATTCCCCACTTGGCAATCTAAACTTGAATGATTTCCTATGCAATGATCACAAACAACATTAGTTTGAATAGCATTAACATCCATCTTACCTAGTTGTTGTGATAGATTTTCCATCTTTGCCACTAATGTGGTAATGGCATAGTCTCTTAACGCCTTGTGCTTTTGATCGGCCATATTAAATTTAGATGTGGCGAACTCTTTCTTCTTCTTTTTATTGATCTGACGTAAGGTTCTTTCAATCTCGGGATCGAAAAGTGTATGCTCTAATGATTTAGATCGGGGCATGCACTTCTGATTCCTGAAAACAAAAACTAAACTGAGATCTAATTTAAACCAAATATATATATATATATATTTCTTAAACTAAAATAAAATCTAAAGCAGTAAAAATCTAGCTAGTATTAATATCAATAACAAATAACTAATCCTCGGCAGCGATGCCAAAAACTTGTTGTGCTGAAAAATATCTGCAAGTGCACAAAATCGTAACAAGTAGTAAAATATTTTTTAAAGAAAATGGATGTCGAACCTAAAGTGATTAATTATGCTATTGAGTATTGAAATTTATTAAATTAATTACAATTTGGAAAACCGAAATTTGAAGAATAGATTATCTAAATTAAACTAAAGAAAAGAACATTAAAATTTAGATTTTAAAGATAATAAGAATAGATCTAGAGCATTTGATTTCATCTAACAAATCTCACATAATTTATTCTTCATTGTTATAGAATCCCAATTATCTTAAATTGATGATAAAAATCCCTTCACTACTCAATATTTTCTCTTGAACAATACAAAAAATATCTCCAATTAATAACTTCATATCTCTATGTGAATTTAACTAATTGGAGACTCGTTAAGTTCTTCGGATTTTTCTTGAAAATCATACTTATCGCGGTAAAGTATTTCTACTTTTGCTCAACTAATAGTGCTTAATTCTAGAGTTTTAATCACAAATCACCTCTCGGTCTCATTGCGATTCAATAAATCGAAAAATAATTAGTTAGAAAATTGCAAGTATTAAAAACAATGAATAAACACTCAATCATAGAAATATTGAAAATAAAATAACTTAGCTTATAAATTGTGTGTTCAATTCTAGACTACATCAAAGCTCTAGAAAATAGAATTAGTTCATAATGAAATTGAAAAGAAAAACAATAAAACTAATGTTCTTTATTGGAGTTGGTTGATGAAACACGCGACTTTCGCCTCTGCCCTCCAAATCCGCCTCCTTGAAAGAAACTTAAATGATAAACTCCGGACTATTGAAATCTAAATTCAGACTTTCCTCCCTATTCATTCCATAAGACGGGATTAAATAGATGTCAAAACTCAAATCCAGAAATAAGATAAATGCGGCTACAATCTAGCTTAAAGATATGGAAAATAGTTTCTAAAGATAAATGTTAACATAAAATAAATTATCACGATAATAACGGAATTATCTAAAATGGAAGATTCAGTAATAAGCGGCTTGATTTACGGAGTTCGGGGGATTCGGTGGTCAGCAGATTGATTGCGGAACTCTGAAGGGTCCCACCAGATAAATGCCATGTGCACTGAATATAACTGGTCTATTCGCCTACCGACAGAAAAGACTTCCGATCGGGATGATAGAACTCTCTCGTCAACCAACTGAGTGGTAAGGCTGCTCGCCTTTACTAGTTGTTGTCCACGATATCGTTTAGGTTGGTCTTTTAAGTTGGTTGTTTAAACTGGTCGCCCAATCTAGTTGCTAGGAGCCTTGCGCTAAGTCTTCTCGCCCATAAGGTAAAATATCTTGCTTATCGCCTAACTCTTGTCACCAATTCTGGTCGCGCCTTCTGGTCGTGAGTCTCCTCGCCTAAATCTTCTCGACTATCTTCAAATCTTGTTGCCTCTCATTGGTTTGGATCCGTAGTCTCTTATTTTGTACCAAAATGTTCTCCCTTCGAACTAAATCTTCTCATTCCTTCAAATCCAAGAAAATAATAAAAAAAATATAGAAATAAAATAAAATCAATAGTATTAAAGGAAAAATAACACTTTTCATAAATAGAAGAGTAATAAAACCACATAAAAATCACATTTATCATGCATGGTTGGCATGTGGCAAGTGAGTGTGTTCCTTGTGTTGGCTAAAACCCTAGCTCTTCCCTAGGTGATCTTTGGCCTTCCCAATGCAATCCTTGGCCTTCTGCAAGCTTGAGCCATTGCCCCCTCTCTCCTCTCTTGCTCTTCCAACATTCTTCTAGATTATGTCTTTTCCTTTTTCCAAGTAAGATCTTCTTGGAACTACAAATGTCTATTTCTCCATGCTTTGACAAATGTCAATCTTAGAAAAGGGGTCCTTGCATGTGGGCGTGTAAGCCTTAACCCTGATGACCTCATCTTTCACTCACACCTCATGCATGCTCGACAAGTGTCACACTTGCCATTTTCCTAGATTCCATTCTAGAAAATATCAACTTGTTTCTCTAGTGCCAACGGCTAAAGGAGAAATGAGATGACTCGATGAGCATCACGTAACCTTAGTTTTAGGGTATGGAATCAACGGCTCACAATTTTGATATAAAGATCCAATGGCCTCAAGCCCTCAATAGCTCCACACGTAACACATACACGGGACTATGTTGAACTCAGAAATTAAAGTAACTACTAAATTAAATACTAAGTCTATATTTTATTGTTATATTGCTATTTTATTTTGTTATTTAACTTTGAATGATATATTTTATGATGGATTATTTTTATGTTCATAGTAGTCTAGTATGAACTTATTAATTATTAATATAATAGATATTAACACTAAATATGTATATTACGTTGTAGTTTATATAATCTTATGAATTCAATATTACTACTAATTAATCTTATATAAATAATAAGATTAATAACTAGTAATATGCTAAAGTTTTTTTTTTTTTTTGATAAATAGTAATATTGTTAAAGTCTTTAATAATACTTCATAGAAAGATAGAATCATAAGTAGTAAATTATAAGTTAATAAGTTATATATATTGTATTATATATGTATAAATATATACGAGTGAAGTTGACGAGTCGAGTCGAGCTTCATACGATTTTATTCACAAACATTATTCGAGTCAGTCAAGATTTATACGAGTTTGTATCATTTAATAATTATGATTGTATCATTTGGATGGAAAGAAAAATTTGATTCTTTGGTATGAAAAATGGACCTGGAAGTAAGATGGTAAAAGCAGCGGGATAATAGTGAAAAACAGAATGCGTGTATGGGAGAAAAGGATTTACGCGTGCACATTGAAGGCTTTACTTCCATTCTCTTCAATCATTTTCCTCACGCTTTTTCTTCTTTCACTAGTTCTAAGGAGGAAGAAGGAGAAGGTACGTGACAATTTTCTCGGAAAAAATCCCATTAACGGGTTTAGCCCATAAAATAAATTGGTGAAGAAAATTGATTCGTGGGTGCTGAAAAACTCTCTGAAAGAATACGAACATAGTATTTCCACCCTTGACGCATTATTGATGGTAAAAGAGAAATGATATAGTTCGGTCACTATTTAGTATGAATAATGATAGGATTATTATCTTATTATTATCTATCTATTATTTTTATTTTATTTTATTTAATGATTAAAGAAGTGAGTATTAATAAAATTATATATTTTTTTAATTTCTTTTAATGATTAAAAATGTTAAAAAATGCTTAAAAAATGATAAAAAAAAAAAAAAAATTGAAATGCACTTCAGTAGTAAATCAATAGTGATATGATAGTAAGTATCCTATCACTACCTATTTAGTATTTACTTCTACATCTCACATTTATATATATATATATATTTTATAAATTATGAGATATTTTTTATAGAATGTAAAAATAGGAGATAATGAATAGTGAGTGATAGGAATGAATTTTTTCAAAACTAATATATATTCGAGAAAGAGAGAGAGCGAGCGAGCGACCGCGAGGCGCGCGCCATCTAAGTGACAAAATCCGGTTTAAGGCGGACCGGATGGGTTATTAAATCCGAGAAAAAATCCTACGAGTCCGACGTCCACATAACTAGACACGCGTCGCAATATCATGATTTTGACTTGCTTGTTTGACTTTTCCTTCGTAGCAAAGCCAATAGTTTCTTGGCACGTCAACGTCTTGAGACCCACATATTGAGAGCCTGAACCCTTGCACTCTCTCTCTGGGTTTCGAAGCCTAAATTCCCTCTCTCTCTGCCATCGAACCAGGATCCTCGAAAGCTTTCAGTAAGATTAATCGAATTTATTATTTTTTTTATTAATGAATGTTGTTTCGGTTTATCTTTGGAGACTTTTTGTGATATTTAAATTTTTTATTTTTTATTTTGTATTTTTGGCTGTTAATTAATACCTGCTATAGAACCAGAGCAAATTGAACCACTTCGTCAATTTCTCATTTTCAGTGTTTTAATTAATCGTCTGTTTGTTTGCCAAGATAACATAGAAATGGGAAACTAGCTGAAATGATGGAGTATTTCTGTTTTTGGCGTTCAGGCCAAAGTTTCGTATTTGAAATCCTCCCCCTGCCCCTCCATTTTTTTACGGCAATTATAGATATAAAATTAAGCTTTGATCTTGTTTGTTCTTTTCGATTATATAATTCAAGTGGGATCTCGGGAAAGTCGACATAACTCTAGGACAAGAAAAAAGTGTATTAAGTCTTGAGGTGAATAAAGGTGAGCTTAGACTGTGCAGACAAGTATGGCAGGTTTTTTTTTTTTCGCTTTTTTTTTTTCATAAACAGGAGAAAAGGCATGAAGTCCCACTTATTTACATGTTCTTTCCTCATTTTTCCTGGCTTACCTGTGAGGGAGCTAGTTTGTGTCTTTGCTTGTGAAATCTCACTTGGGTGTGGAACAATCATAACAAGTTTTCTTACTGCAGTGGAGTTTGGTATTGATGGCAATGCCAATGGTGAGGTGGTTGGAAGTTCTGCTGAGGTGGAGGATCGTAGGGTCGGTGATGAAAATGAAACTGGTGGAAGTTCTGTTGAAGGGGCATTCCAACAGGATCAGGATGATAAAATGAATGGAATAGATGTAGTTCCTGCTGCAGTTCCTTCGGTATCAATGGTCCCGGCAGATGAGCCCTATGTGGGTCAGGAGTTTGAATCTGAAGCAGCTGCACATGCATTTTATAATGCATTTGCCACAAGGGTGGGATTTGTCATCCGTGTAAGCAAACTTTCCCGATCAAGGCGTGATGGATCTGCTATTGGTCGGGCACTTGTTTGTAACAAGGAGGGTTATAGAATGCCTGACAAGCGTGAAAAGATCGTGAGACAAAGGGCAGAGACGAGGGTCGGTTGTAGGGCAATGATTTTGGTGAGGAAAGTAAGTTCTGGTAAATGGATTGTTACAAAGTTCGTAAAGGAGCATACGCATCCATTGACACCTGGGAAAGGTCGAAGAGATTGCATTTATGATCAATTTCCGGTCAGTCTTCATTCCTTAAAATATTTGGAATTTTTTTTGTTATGTTCTGGTTTCTATTATTTAATCATTTGTGCCGTAGGCAGACCAACTTTTATTGTCGGTGTCATTGACTATTTTCAAGGGAGATGTAACCATCCTGCAATTATTTTTTTGATAACAGAGATAGAAAATATAAGTAACTAAAATGAGATTATTTATACTCCATTTAGTTCTTTGATTGAAGCTGTTGACGTATATTTTCAGAAGGAAGGTGCTTAGCATGACATAAGAAATTAATTGGACAAACAGAAAGGAAGAAATGCATCTGACTGTGGAAATCTATTCAGAGTTAGGAACTTGGGCCAGGGAATTCGCATTTGAGTTCTCTAAGTTGGGATTTGCTCTCTTGGTTAAGAACTTAATATTTTCATTACCTGATATAAACCAGTAGATAGAATCAACTATTCAAGAAGAGAGCTCAGCAATTTTAATATGATAAATAATAGCATCAAGGTCCATGCATGGTTTGACTAGCGACCTAGCTTACATAATTTTTCTGACCTGTGACTGATGTCTAGACTTGGACATGTGACTTTCCAGTGGTTGCAACTAGGACTCTCGTGCACCAACTAATACTGAAGAACATATGCTAAGATGATCCCGCTTAATATCTCACATCCTATATTATTCTGTTTTGAAAGTTCAACAGTCAAAGTTATTTCTAGATAACCTGAAAGAAACCTTAGACATATCACATGCCTACTGGGATTGGAGAAAATCTGCTTCTTTTGCATTATAAGGGAAATTCCCTTAAGTGTTTGCAGCTATGTTCTGTGTATTTTGCACCACTAGTTGAAAGAGGATTCATGGGGCTAACTTCGGTCAGTAGGAATAGCCTGTCTGGGGTTGGCAGACTTGGTAGGAAGCACGGTTGGCAATAAGCTGGTACCGGTTTCGTTCTTTCTATTCAAAAAAATCTAGACTTAGTTGAGTTGGATGTAGTTTGTTTGATTTGTTTTTGCTATAAGCAAGTTTTGAGTTGGCAATCAGGTGGTGTTGGAATATTGGGGAATGTGATGATCACCGAGACAATAGGTGCAAATTGAGAGTTGTTGTGCTCCTGCTCAGACAGTCATGAAGGATGAAAATTTGGGGGAAGATTTTGTAAGAATAACTTGATGAGAGAAGTGAGAAGTATGGTGATCCTGTCCTAGCAATATGCGCAGTAAAACGATCTGTGGTCAATGTTGGAAATTCCCACGGAAATTTCTGTGGAATTACTATTCCAGTTATGGCAGTTCAACGAGATGATAAATGATTGAGGCACTCATATGCTATGCTGGCCTTATTTTTCTAATTAGCTTAATGATTACACTCTTATAGAATCTGGAAATTTGCTGGAGTAGAATTAAATGAAGTTCTCATTAGATGACATGTTTTCTACGGTGATTGGCATGCTTGTGTCTAGTGACAAATGGTGGGTTCGAGTCAATTTTTACTTGGTTTAGGTATTTCTTATATTAAGATCCCCCTGACGGTTAAGCATATTAATTATAATTTATTGTTGAGTTGCAATTTAATTTCATAAGAATTTCCTCTTAAATTTTGTAGTGTCTTGAACGCAATTTGAGAAGATCAGAGTGGGCCTTTCATTTGTAACTAGGCATACTTTTTTCTTTTTCTTTATCAGTACAACTAGGCATACTTATAACATATAGAATTAAGTTTTTTATCTTGTTTAGAACGTATTTTGACACTAAAATGTATGGCGTGCTCAATTTATATTTTCAACTTCTTTTATTTGTATTCGTTGCATTTTTCAAATTTCTTTTTGGTATGATTGCAATGTGATGGAATAGCTGGGATCTGGCTTTACATTTCCTTGATGAGATCATCTATTTTAGTAAATGAAAGTGCTAGGGTTTTTAATGGTTTAAGAGGCCTGAGACAGGGAGTCTATTGTACCCTTTTCAGTTCATTTTGGTGAGGAAATGCTTAGTAGTTGACTGTTAAATAGAGCAGTGGGATGGAAATTGAATTTTTAGGCTTTAAAGTCGAGGGAGGGTTCAGGAGCAGCTGAAGATATCTCACTAGATCGATTTAGCCTACTCTGCTGTGCTGATATTGACCAGCTTAGTTATAAAAGACGTATACCATTGTGTTTTAAGGTTGTCTTTGTCTTTGGTTTGGAAATTAATTTGAGAAATCGTGAGCTTTGGGAGGCTGTTAGAGTTAAGGATTTGATTGTTATTGGGTTGCAAAGTGCGATTCTGCTGTGTGACACATGGAACTGCTCTCTCAAACTACCAAAAAGTTATCATACATAAAAGTAAATTTCCGATTATGTGGATTTCAAACTCATAGGTAATGCCATGTGGAATTCCTCCACATTTTGAAGATATGCATTCAAATTGCCACTTAGAAAGGGCTTGATTAGTGGTTTTAGCCATATTGGGTATGAGTTTGAATTCCACCTTGGTGATAGGCATTTGTGTCCCTCTAATCAAGCATTTTTTAAGAAAATGGATGTGAAGATATGGAGGAGAGCAAGATCATTTTTGGAGAGGGAACCCCTAGGAGTTGGCTCAAGTGGTAAAGGCCTTGGTCTTGGTGGTATGCTCCCTCGAGGTCTAAGGTTCGAATCCTCTTGGATGCAAACAATTTTTAGGGGCCATCTGACTTGGGGAACTTCCCCTTTAATTACCCAAGGTGCACTTGCGGGAAACTCCTTTCTAAGGGCTTGTGTATACCCCCTAGATCAGTGGGGACTTTGTTCTCAGACACTCGGTGCCAATAAAAAGAAATTAGGGAGGAATTATTGACCAAAGTTTCGTTATAGATGAAAATAAAGAAATTAGAAATAAGAGGAAAATGGGTTTTAGTTTTAGTCAAATCCCAAAAGCAGAAGGAAAAGAAACCACTCAAAAATATGTTTAGATAGAAGAGTTCAAATAAAACAAGCTCTAGGCATATCTGTCATTCTCATTTCCCTGACTTCCTTTTGTTTGTGCTTCCACCTGGTGAAGAGTACTAGGCTTAATTGGGAGACCACGTGAGACTAAATTCATTGGATACAATGCGTCCAGATTCCCTGTATGAGATTGAATGCCAGGTACTAGAAACATGTTATTATCTATAAATGGAAAATAATTTATAAGAAAGAGAAGGGGGGAATGCAAGAGAAGAGGAGGAAATTCTTGATAATAATATAATAATAGAGCAATAAGCATAAAAGAAGCTACAAAAATGATGAAATGGATTTTTGGCATGGAAAGATCAGATTGGATCTACAAATGTTTGGATACATAATGAATCTTGCTAGTTATTGGTGAAAAGTGGTTGAACCCTAGTTACTATCAGATTTAAATGAATTCTCACTTCTCATTTTGCATTAGAGTTTCAAGGTTGTCTTCGTAAATCATCATTGCTAATTGGGTTACAGCTAGGGTTTTGGAAAGAATCTTATGCGGCTGCCAACGTGATGCCATGTTCATTCTACATGGTCTTGCATTGAAGCGGGCCCCTGAGCAAAGCATTGGTGAGTTTCAAGGGAGTAAGCAATGTCATGTACATATGTATATGTGGGTGTAGATTAGGTGTGCATAATATATGCTTTGATGTATTTGTAATTATGTATGTGTATGGGTAGCAAGCTTATATTTATAGTTTTCTCAACATATTAGAAACAAAAGACTCCTTGTGTGGCTTTTTGGGCAATGTTTTTGAGACCTAATCGAAACCCTTATGAAAAACAATTATGTTTGCAAATGTCTGCTAAATTGGGATTCCTAGTGAAGGCCGGCATCATACTGGCCAAGAAGTTTGTTGAAACTAGTAACTAATTTAAAAGGATTTATTATAAATAAAAAGACTTTGCATATGCTGAGGAAAGACAAACTGAAAGAATATCGGTTGTTCTTCTGTAGACTCCCTTTGTACATGGGCTATGCCTATTTTCAAAAAAAAAAAAGAATATTGGTTGAGATGTTTTCATGTTGTGCAAAATGGAACACTGAATGCACCAGTTAAGAAGTGATTTAGTTTAAATTCGAATTGCCACCACAAGTAGAGGAGAAGGGACATGGCTTGAACTGGTTGTGTCAGAATATATTTGATTAATTGGACTTGTTTGGATTTTGATGGTCGTCTTGCATTGATTAATGTCCTTGTGATGTGATGGATATAGAGTCATGGTTATAGCAAGGGAATATATTACTTATTATTTGGGTAACCTTCATTTTCTTTTCCAAGAACCATTTTCATGGGAATTTTTCAGAACCAAGCGATGACAATTATTTTGCAGATTAGAGCCATTGATTATTACATTTAGAATTATGCAAATAAGGTAAGCATCATGGACATTGAAAACTGAGGTGTAATATTGAAGCTGTTGTTTATGACTAATGCTTTTATTTGCCACCATGTTATCTTTACTCCTTTTAAGTACTGTACCCATTCAATGTGTGGCTAATTATGGAATAATCTGAAGGTAATTTTTTTCGATTGACAAATAGAGTTATGTAGGAAAGACGTGGAAGTGTCTAAACCCTTTTAAACTTCCAAATTACATAAATTTATTGACATGACTTTTCAGATTACTTTAAACGCAAATTACCAAATTTATGGATATTCAATAATAATATTTGAGGAAAACTAAGAAAGAATAAAATTGATTAAGCAAATTGTGAGGTGGCTCAATAGAAGCAAAAGAACATGCTTCGAAAATTATATATGTAATAGATTATATAAGGACTTCTTTTCTGGGATGAAGAACGGAAGTTGATTTTATTGAGTTTAGTTGGATATCTGTTCTGCACGTCGAACCATATTCTTTGTTTCACAATGCATGTAAAAAATGTATGCGCATGTAATAGTTATCTCAGTGATAGTGGGACTTTTTTTTCTGTAATTTGCTTTAAAGGCTCTTCATAAGGTTACTGGTTTAACTTAATTTCTGCAGAGTGGGATTTGCATTCGTGACCTTAGTGTTCAGATATAGAGTGATGCTAGCCTTGTGATTCACTTCAATAGATGTTGCTCTGAGTTTCTGAATTGTCATTTATGGTACTTTTCAAACCTTATAAAAACATTTATGGCACTTTAGGTCACTTTAGGCTTAAGGGTTTTGTAAATCTTAATTTTCCTAGAAATTGGATATGTGTGGTGGAGCATCTTAAGGTAGTTATAGTAGTTATTTAAAAGACATAAGGGGGGATGGATGTAAAGTAGGATCTTTGATATGGAAAGTAGTTATTTAACGCATATCTTTGTCTTGCCTTTGATATATAAGTGAAATCTTCAATATTGAAGACATTGACATTGTTTATTATACAGGCCAACTCAAGAACATAGGCATTAGAACCATCACCATGTCTATTTAATATATTTTTTTTTATGGAGATTTTGTAGCAGTCTTCTTTTCAATAATGATAGGAGAAACTATTACATTCATATTTGTAGGCATATAGTTTCCATCACTAATGGACTAGGGATTTGGGACTTTAACAATAAAGCCAAACTGAATAACTAGTGAAACCCATGAATTAAATCCATTAGAAATAATAATTCAGTAACAAGATAAAATCCTACTAAGACAGTAAATTACACAAGTTCCCACTTAAGCTTCTGTCATCTTAAGATAAGGACAAATAAGGTCCCGTTTGGATAGTGAGATGAGATGGTTTTGGATGAAAGTTGAAAGTTAATTAAAATATTGTTAGAGTATTATTTTTTAATATTATTATTGTTTTGGGATTTGAAAATTTTGAATTGTTTATTATATTTTGTGTGGAAATTTGAAAAAGTTGTAATGATGAGATAAGATGAAACCGTTTCTATATCCAAACGAAACCTTAAAGTTTGCCCATTGAAATCAAAATCTTGTTTTTATTACATAAAGTAAGCCTGAGTTTGTTGAAAGGTGGCTCTTGCAAACATAACATTGAGGTGTTATTCACTTTTTTTCTTGCGTTTGCCTACACTGGCTTGAAAATCCAAGGTAATAGGAATTCCTAATTAGTTACCTCACTGGGATTTGTGACATTTTTTTTTATCTGTGACATTTTATGGTATTTCTACCCTTGAAGGCACAAATCCATGCGTGGGATGGAGTTCTTGTTCCAATTGGGAGTAGGAATTGGAGATAATGGTAAAAATTGTAGTTAAAAAGTTGAATCACTTACCAAAGATGTTGGAACTCATTGAATCATGAATACAAATCACTAGTTTTGAATGACAGCATGGCTTGCACTGAATGATGCATGCTTGATGAAATAATTGTATTTACTCCTCATGTTCAACCATGTCTTCTCCATCTTTCAACTGGAAGGCACTAGGGCTAATTGAACGTAAACTCACTTTTTTTTGTTTTTTTTTTACAGAATGAACACGATAAGATTCGGGAACTATCCCAGCAGCTGTCCGTAGAGAAAAAGAGAGCTGCAACCTATAAAAGGCATCTGGAAATGATATTTGAGCACATCGAGGAACACAATGAGAGCTTGTCAAAGAAGATCCAATACATAGTAGATAATGTCAAAGAGATGGAGACCAAAGAGCAGCAAAACCAAAGATAGTTCAAGCAATTAAGCTTTTCTTTTTTGTTATTGATGAAACAAAAATCAACTAGTAGTATGGAAGTTACTGCTGGATGAAAGCATGCGTTGCCTAGTTGCAGAATCACGTGCTTCCTTCCAGTTTTTAGATATCTATTTAGTTTGTAGCTTGGCATGTTTGGCTCAATTAGAGTAGTCGTGTAAGTATTATCCTTTTTCTGGAACAATTATATATTGGTAGAAGAAATCAGGTGAGTTGATGTATAGTCCTTGAAGCCTGTCCTTCTGAAGTTGTTGCCAACAATACAATTATTGGGGGGCATCGCATCGGGTCGTTCCTCAGGGAGTTTGATTCATTTCATTATGTTTCATGTAATATGTTTTGTATAGCAATTTAAATAATAATATATCTTGATTTTATATTTTGAGATATTAAATAAGTTTATGAAAATCTTTCATTTTAGTTTATTCTGTGACAGTAAAATATTTTCTAAGAGTCTCCAAACTATCATTCAATCGGAAAAAGCATTCACCAGATTGAATGGAAATACTACAAAATCCGCACAAGCATTCAGATTTTCATATTCACCAAACTGTCAATGTTGTCATCATTTCACAAGCACTCACTAAAATTGGGCTTTTGGCTTCACAAAACTGTCCAAACAGCTAGTTTACCAAACCGTATTTAACAAACTCTACAAATCTATCAAACTATACCAACTTTCATGCGTTCAAACACAAATCCATACAAAAAATCCAGCTAGTTTAAAAAACAAGCCAAACTCTTGCTGCCCCGCCACCAAGCATTACAAAAGCAAGATCATTAACTTGGACAAAAAGCTTACATATTTCGGAAATTACAAGACATAAATATGGAACTATATGCATTACAAAAAAACCTATAACAGTTGCTACCCGCCACATAAGGCAACATTAAATTCAGTGGCTAAAGCTCCTTTGCCCTTCTTCATTCTCTCCCTTTCTTTCTCAATCTTCTTGCCTAGAGGTCACTCATAATTGGCCGCAACACTATCCACTATAATGTCGTCTTCTAGTGGAGTCAATTCCGAAATAACTGAACGTTCCCCAAGTGATTTTCTTCTCATTGAAACTCGTATATATGATTATCATTTTGGTTGTTGTTTCAACAAAACCCAGTAGTGTTCCATGGTCTAGTTGGCCTCTTGCATCTCTCTGTACATGATTTTGACATTTTTAATCTAAAAATGCTAAGTGAGAATGCAAATAAGTAGTTTGTTACAACAATTTCAAAATTGATACAATCGTAAATTTATACCTTGTCTTGTTCTGTGGTATCACTAAGATGCAATGATTCTACTTGGGTTACAACAAACAACTTATTTGTACATTTTTGCATTAACAACCATCGATTGATCAATGACATAATAAAACGTTCTACTTAAGATTGTTTACCCGGATTTTGGCTCGAGTACCCGGCCCAGAATCTGGGTTGCAAATCGTTATGACCCGAGCTATAACGCAGATGAAACTGGATTTTTAAAACCCAGAAATTCGAGTTTCGAGTTGTACCCTTTTTTTATTTTTATTTTTATTTTTATTTTTTTACAAAAGCCTATATGTTACTAAACTTTTTTCAAGAAAAAAATAATTGTTAGAAAAGCATATATATATATGTATTTTATCTAAAGCCTATATTTTATTAGAATTTGTTCAAGAAAAAATGTTGTTGAAAGGCATAATTTTTGTTCATATATATAAAGCCTATATTTTATTAAAGTTTTTTCAAGAAGTAATGTTGAAAACCATAATACTAATGCATAGAACATTGTCTATAATAATAAAAATATATTAAAATGTAAAATTAATTTTCTCAAAAATAAATAAAGCTAGAAACAACTAATTAACTTTTTAACTAAATGCATGTAAAAAAAATTATTCTAATATTCATCATGTAAAATGCATGCAACACACAATGCAATCCACTACATATTACATTATTTTGTATTTATACATTACATTACAAAACACAAAATTACAAGATATGAGTTAAATATCAATAACATTTTTTTTTTTTTAAAGAGTAGGAAGTCACATGTCCAATAGTGACCCCTCCCAAATTTTATTAATAAAGCCCTCACTTATGGCGGAGGAATACCGTGGTTACAAGAAAGGATCATGGAAAACAGATCCAAAAAGAAGAACAAACTAGAACAAAAATAAAAGACCATTATTAAAAACAAAAAACACCACAACCCAAACCAAGGCTTACAAAATAACACCAACTTATACAAAAACTAACATCTCAAGGAAGGAAAGCCCAAAGAATCCAAATGGATCAAACCTCTAAGAACCCGAGGCAAATTATAACTACTCGAAAAAACCCACTCAGATCCTAAGGCCCCTGCCTTTGCTAACCAATCTGCCACCCTATTACCTTCACGATAAACATGCTGAAACCGACAACGAACCGTGCAAACTAATTCAACAATTTCCTCCCAAAAATCCTCCAGATACCAAACTCCACATCGCCCTTTACTCCACCAAGAAATAACTATCATAGAATCCATTTCAACTATCACATTTGATATATTCAGCGATTTACATCTTCTCAACCCATAAAGAAGTGCCATAAGCTCCGCCTTATTATTAGAACCAAACCCAACATAAGAAGCATAAGCCTGAACCATTCCACCAGAAGCATCCCTAATAACCCCACCAATACCACAAGAGCCCGGATTACCCATACTACTACCATCCGTATTCAATTTAAACCACCCCAGCGGAGGTTTATCCCACCTCACCACTTTACAACTTGGAGTTTTCGGAACCACCGGAACTATCCGCAAAGCATCCAAAATCATAGCATCTCGAGAAGAGAAATTATTAATTTGCTTAGCCACCTGTGAAATGGAACCTAACCACACACAAATAGAATGAACAACAGAATTATGCGATTCCACAATACCTTCCATTCGAGCAAGACACCTTCTTCTCCATAATCGCCAAGTAATAATAATGGGAATAATGCCAACAATAAAGCCCACCTGTGAGGAAGAGCTAGCCCTCCTAAACCAAATCTCCACATTCTGTCTCCAAGTTCTACCAAGAGGGATTCCAATAAGATTACCAAAAAAAGACCACACTCTGAATGGAAATTCGCCCTCAAAAAACACATGATTAATATCTTCAATATGACCATGACTACAGCAATTACATTTAGAAACCAAAGGAATACCAATACGGCGTAATCTGTCATCCACACTCAAGGCCATAAACCAAGTCCTCCAAAAATGGATAGACATTTTTAAAGGAAGATTCTTATGCCAAATCCAAGCATGCCAAACCATAGAATTCCCTCTAATACGAATACAGTTCCAAGCAGATTTTGTAGAGAAAATACCTGTATCCGTAGAAGTCCAAACTAGAACATCCTTTCCATTCTTTAATCCAGCTAAATCCGTTATTATCTCCTCCACCCTATCATGCCCTACTAACTCCTCCAATAACTCCACATCCCAACTATCCGACAATCTACAATCTTTAATTTTCAAAAAAGGAGAACCCATAATATTCATATCATTAATCAATGGACCATTATCCCTCCATTTATCATACCAGAAAAAAAGATCACCCTCTCTAATTTTCCATTTCGAATTATTTAACAACAACGGAATACAATTCACAACCATTCTCCAAAATCGAGATCCTTTATTATTTTCTATAAGATACCATGGCCGGTTTCCAACATATTTGGTTTTGAAAAAATTAGCCCATAAAGAATTACCTTGAAGGAGATTCCAAGCGAAACGCATATGCAAGGCTTTCTGAACATCCTCAAGATTTCTTAACCCAATTCCTCCTTCTTCCACCGGCTTACACATCTTATTCCAAGCCCACCATTTCCTTTTATTCCGTCCATCAGCTTCTCCCCAAAAAAAAGAACTCATCAATCTATGGATTTTGGCAATAACAACTTGAGGTACCTGTAAAACAGCAAGTAGATGGATATTCATACTAGATAAAACATGCCTCAAAAGAACAAGTTTTCCTCCCGAAGAAAGAAGCCTCATTTTCCAGCCACTAATCTTTTGCCTCACTTTATTCACCATTTCCTCTAAATGAGCCTGTTTCAAACGCCCTTGAATTATTGGCACACCTAGATATTTGAAAGGAAAAGATCCTTCCATAAAACCCGTCTGCCTTAAAATCCTTTGCTTACGCCGGTTTGGAATTTTATTAGAACAGTACAAAGCAGATTTCTGAACATTAATACTTTGTCCAGACTACCTCTCATATTGAATCAAAATTTCTTGAAGAACCTACACCGATCTTTGACTACCATTAGAAAAAACCATAATATCATCAGCATACATCAAATGAGATATAATAGGAGTACCTCGGGCTTGAGAAAATAAACCAAATTGATTTTCTTGCACACTCCTATGAATCAAACGGGAAAGGACCTCTTGTTGGATGATAAACAAATAAGGAGATAGAGGATCACCTTGACGGAGCCCACGACCACCCGGGAAAAAACCCTTAACCGTTCCATTCATCATGACAGAATACCAAGGGTTAGAGATACAAGAATATATCAACTCACAAAATTGAGAAGAGAAACCAAACCTTTGCAAAACCATTATCAAGAAACCCCAATCCACCCTATCATAAGCTTTCGCCATATCAACTTTTAACAAAATATTCCCCCCATGAATTTTTTTATTTATAGACTGCACCAACTCTTGAGTGAGACTAATGTTTTCAAAAATACTCCGTCCAGGAATAAAGGCTCCTTGCTCCAAAGAAATCAAGCGAGGTAAAAAACCAGATAAACGAGAAACAATAATCTTAGAGCAAATTTTATAAAAAACAGAACAAAGACTAATAGGACGAAACTTATCAAAACCTGTGGGAGACTCCATCTTTGGTATAAGGACCAAATATGAGGCCGTGAAGAATCTTGGAAGATCCTTGATCATAAAGAATTCCACTACTGCCTTCCAAACATCAACCTTAACCACTTCCCAACAACTTTTATAAAAACCCGCTCCAAACCCATCAGGACCCGGAGTACTTTGATTTGGGATGGATGATACTGCCTCAAACACTTCCTCTAAAGTAGGAGGCCTAATCAAAGACTCATTCCACCGCCCCTAGATGAATACTCTCCGGATTCTCATAAGTCATACCATTCGATCTCATCTCCAGCACTCTCTTCCTTCTTTTATTAATAAGACAAGCATGAAAAAATTTTGAATTGCTATCTCCCTCCAACTTCCATTTAAGCTTGGCCAATTGAGCTAATCTCATCTCTTCCCGATACCTCCATCTAGCTAGATTAGAGACAGCTTCATGTAGCTCTCTCTCCAAACTAACCTCCCAATTTGATTGAAGCTGAAACTCAATCTCCTCAACCTGTTTTTCAAGGGCATCAATACGCTCTCTTGTGTGACCAAATACTCTTTTATTCCATTCCCGAAGCACCACCTTAGTATGTTTTAATTTCTTACTTAAACACAAAAGCGGAGAACATTCCATCCGAATATTCCAAGCATTTCTAACACAATCCAGAAAACCAGGATGATCCACCCACATCTGTTGAAACCGGAATGGAGATGGCCCATATGCAAAAGAATCTTTCTTAAATTCAATGAACATGGGAGCATGGTCTGAAGTAGATCTAGGCAAGTAAGAACAAATAATATTAGGGAACAAATTACTAAAAGAATTATCCATAAGAGCACGATCAAGTAGAGCCCACGAACGGGCCAAACCTGACTGGCCATTACACCAAGAGAAACAACTCCCTTTTGAAGCCATTTCCATAAGACCCCTTTGATGAATCCAATCATTAAAATCATCCATAGCCACAATTGGCCGAGGTCTTCCTATCCTCCTTTCTGAATCATTCCTAATAATATTAAAATCCCCCACAAAAAGACAAGGATCTACACCCACATGATTACTATTTAACTCTTGCCATAGATAACGCCTCTCCACCCAAGAACATTTAGCATAAATCACATGAATCAAAATTTTATCCGCACCACTCTCAACAACAACAGAAATATATTGCATACCCAACTTCTCAACTTGCACCTTATACATACTATCCCACAAAAGCCAAATTTTCCCCCCTTCCACCTCATTAGAAATAACCATATCAAAATTTAGACTTCTAGCCACTTTGCGAGCACCCTCTAAATTTTGAAACGGTTCTAAAAGAGCAACAATTTTCGGTTTATATCTTCCCACCAAAGCCTTTAGCCTAGTTCTAGATGTTCCCACCCCTCTAATATTCCATACCAAAATGGAATCAATCATTTAGCAATTTTATTTCGGGCAAGAACCCGAGAAGAACTACGCATTTTAATAAACTTTTTTTTATTATACCTTTTCTTACCATCATTCAACTCAGATTCAGTAAAATAGTCTTTAGTTTGTGAAAAAACCTCTGGATGCTGTTCCGGTTCAGGTTCTGAAGAACAATTCTCTTCCAACATTATTTCTTCATCAACGTCCTCAGCAATGTCCGCATCCACCACTGGTTGCGTCTGCTCCATTATCGGTCCATTATTGTCCGCACGTAAACTCTGATTTACATCCATATTAGACACCACATAATCCGCATCCGTGACCATCCCTGCACCATCTGCGACCCCAACGTGTAGCATTAGATCTGTTGCATCCTCTGTTCCAACATAAGACTTCAACTGCACCACTTTATTTATCACCGTAGGAATTTCTTCTCCTATCTGCTCCATTTTTTCCTCATCCTCAGAACCCAACTGCACCAATTGGTCTGCCACCTGCACTGGCAACTCTTCCTTCTCGGCATCCAACTGCACATAAACTGCACCTATTGCTTCTGTCTCCTTTTCCACCACCACATCCTCTGTTTCTTTATCCTCAAGAACCAGCAAAGGAGTTTCAACCTTATCCTCATTCGGTGCTACCTCTTGATCATCCAACAAACCTTTCGTACTCTCTTTTCTCCCCCCTTTCTTACCAGCTTTACCCGGATTACAAGTTCGAACATCATGACCCTGCATCTTGCATGACGAACAGTAAGCCGGGAGCGTTTCATACAATATTTCTTGCTTTCGGCTAGAAGAAAGTCTAGGCACTCCAATCCAGAAATGCGACAAAGGAGGTTTTGCAGCATCCACTTCCACACAAAGCCGTGCTCCATCCGTTCTAGTAGCGCACCTCGTCGGATTATCACGTCTAATGAAGGTTCCAATCGGTGCCATCAAAATCTTCAAGAAGGATTCTTGATAAAAGTTTGGAGGAAGCCCCGGCAAAGAAATCCATACCGGAACCCTTGATGGCTCGGCATCCTCATTGAACTCTGGAGACCATCTGAAGGCACGATAGAATATCCCATTTATTTCACAAACCTCCCGTGATAATGCTTTGGTGAAATCCACATCATTAGTCATGCGAACAAAAACATTACGCGGTCTCCTCATGGCAGAAACTACTGGAGTGGCTGTAAGTCCCCATCGATTGTGAATGAAAGCCCTCACCGCATCCAACGACGGACGATTCTTCAAGAACTTGAGAACGACAGAATAGCGGAAAGGTTCCGCTGATCTTGCTATTTCTTCTTTGGTAAACTGAAAATAAACCTCACCATCCAACACCTTTGGAATCCTGGGTGCAAGAACCATCTCCGGAATAGGTTGAGGGACTGCACTCACCAGATCGGCAAAGGAAGGCCGACCGGTGCCACCCTCTCCAGCTGCCATGCAGCCTCACGTACCCGTGCACCAGCAAAACTTTTCAGACGTTGAAAACTCAAGAAGAGTTCTCAAGAAGGCCGCAACAGTTCTTGGAGCATTTCGCCTTGATCAGTAATTCAACATTTGCTTCCATCTCCTTGTCCTTAAAATATCAATAACATGATCAAATCATTACAACTCATATGATCTCAACTCATCTCAACTCATATGATCTAATTATTACAACTTTCTCAAACTTCCACAGAAAATATAATAAGCAATTCTAACTTTTTCAAATCCAAAAACAATAATAATATTAAAAAATAATATTCTAATAATATTTTATTCAACTTTCAACTTTCATCTCAACTAACTATCCAAACCTCCCCTTAATCTCACCCCAAAATCAAATAGCAACTTCAAATCTGTTCTATGCAGCCACCCAAATTGAAAGTTGCATATGCCAACAAGAATAAGCATCACCCTCAAATCGATCACAAAAACATAATCAATATTTAACTTCTAATCATACTGGAATTAGAAATGAATAAGGTGAAAAAGGAACTAGTCGGACCAAACTAAACGAATTTCCCCCTAGCACTAAACCCCATTTTTTAACAAACGATAACATAAATGTGCTATTCACATGAGTTTAAGCATTTGATACACTTATATTTTTTCACAGACAAGAAAATGATGATTTTGTTGAGACATCCACTCTAATCTGATTACTATATCAAAAATGATAAGTGCACGAGAGCTTTCATGGAGTGATTAATGGAATAAGCAAAAATAATTGCATTCATCTACAAATCTACGATGGTGATAAATTTTTGAAAACCTAACCAAATGGCCCTGACTTAACGGGATGGGAGTTGACTTTTCCTCTATTTTTCTCAGAAACCTAAGATGGAGATAATAATTGGAGAGGACATCCCAACCGGTTAGCCCCCAAGATGGGCCTGGGCCCTTAGTTATGACCAAAGCTTGAGTCATTGCTGAGAAGCCCAGCTCAATACCAAGGGAATCCAACCCATAGCTAATTCCGACTGGATAACTATCCAACGGTGGCAAAGAATAGAAACGACTATCATTCAAATTTGCTAAGAGATGAACCCTCATCTCCAAGTTTGAATTCCAATAAAGGATAATTGTTATCAGATAAGAGAACAAATATAACTCATGGAGCTCTATATAAGGGACGAATCCAGGTATGTAAAAGGATGGAACTATTGGTATTATGATTATTATTTTCAAGTCATTGACTTAGGCATCAGAGGCGTTCTCTCGAACCCCCAAGCTCTCTACTCTTTGGTTGCAGGTGATCGTGAGGTGGTGGCAGTCAAACATGTCCACAATAGTTGGCGTCGTCTGTGGGCGCCACTCGGTCTCAGGCAATTAGAGATCAGGGAGAAATGTTGCAAAACATGGAGGAGAAACTTACGAAAATGGAGGAGATAATAAAGAAACTTTCCACAGAGATGGACACACTACGTAAGGAAAATGAGACTCTTAAGCCACAAAACAGGTCGTCAGGAGAGGATGCGACACCCAGTCAGGCTGACAGGATAGAGATAGAGGCAAACAATGCGGGCGAAAAAGATGCACCACGACATACGTAGCTTAATGGATAAATTTGAAGAGATGGCCAAAAAGATAGGAACGTCCTCTTCGATCGATCAATTGTTGTCCAGCATAAATCTACCATTCTCTACGAAAATTATATTATGCCTCTACCCGCAAAGTTTAAAGTCCCGTCGATAAATCTATATAATGGCTCAAAAGATCCAGTGGAGCACCTTGAGTCTTTCAAAGCCCATATGATGCTTTCCCTTTTACGGAGTCCCAGGGGAGATTGCATGAATAGCTTTCCCTTTGACTCTAAAGGGATCAGCGAGAGGATGGTTTTGTGCACTACTACCAAATTCCATATAAAGTTTTGAAGTGTTGGGCTGGTAGTTCTTAACCTAGTTCATGGCAAGTAGAAGCGCAGGAGGCCCACTGCATACTTATTAACTGTCAAACAATGAGAGGATGAAAGTTTGAAAGCATATTTGACACACTTCAATAAAGAGAATATGACAACCAATGATCAAGATGAGAAAATCATGCTAGCAATGTTGCTGGGAGGTATTTGGCCAATGAGCCATTTTATGGCCAAGCTGGCCAGGAAAACCCCTTCCACTTTACAAGAGTTCATGGACAGGCCTAATGATTTTGTAATGCTGAAGATACCCTAATCGCCTTGACAACCCAACCAGAAAGAAGGAGTGAACGGGAACTGAAAGGAGGACAGAAGAAAGACTGAGATGGAGGTCAAAAGGCGAAAAGAGACCAATAGGAGTTAAGGCGGGATAGTAATTTAAGAAGGCATAATGGCGGCTATGTGCACTACTCTGACAAAACAAAGGAAGAAAAACCAATCAACGATAACGAGCGACAAATCGAGAAGTATTGCACTTATCACAAAACAAGGGGACATAGAACCTTGGACTGCTACAACTTGAAACAAAAAGTAGAAGAGATGAGGGGTAGTGGCGAGTTGGAACACTTGATCGCCTAGAACGTCACCCCCCCGGCAAGCATACAAGCAAACGAAAAATTGAGCTCAAAAAAGGAAAGAGTAAGAGCCCTAGGCGACGGGAATCACCAAGAAGGGAGAGGAGATCAAATGAATCTTTGACCGAAGAACAAGAGCGGATGAAAACCACAGAAACCCACCTTTGGGCAAGATACACACGATCGCCAGCGGATATGTAGGAGGTTGCCCAACTTCTTTAGGAAGAAAGGCCTATGCAAGATAGGCAAGACACGAAGAAGTTTATAGTGTAGAGAGACCCATGAAATAGCCCTGAGTACGGGTGTCCCCAATAATATATTTTGGCGACAAGGATTGCCGAGGGGGTATATATCCCCATGATGATGCTTTGGTAGTAACAATGCTGGTGGCAAATTTTACCACAAGAAGGATATTAATTGACAATGGAAGTTCAGCATATATCTTATTTTGGGACGCTTTCAGAAAAATGGGAATCAGCAAAGATCAATTGAAAACAGTATCAACTACGTTGAAAGGGTTCACTAGAGAAGCGGTACAACCGATGGGGCCCATCACATTACCAATATCTGTAGGCACAGACACTTATGTCGCCATGGTGATGACTGAGTTTTTAGTGGTGAGAACTCAGTCAGCATATAATGCTATCATTGGGCAACCCATGTTGAATGCTTTAAGGGCTATCACCTCGACCTATCATCTAAAAATGAAGTTCCCAATTCTCTTAAGGGCTATCACCTCGACCTATCATCTAAAACTGAAGTTCCCAACGAGAATTGGGATAGGCGAGGTGCGCGGTTAGCAGGTCTTAGCCAGAGAATGTTACATGCACGAACTTAGAAAGGGTCAAGGAGAGGTCAGTGTTGTGGATACAGAAGAATGAGTGGTCCTCCCGCTAGGACTCCAGGTAATGATGACGGAGCTAGAGACTAGAGATGAAGATGCTCTAAAGCATGGGGAGGTAGATGAGCCCCTGGAGTTGGTCACGTTTGAGCAGAATCATCTAGAGAGCCATGTGAAGATCGAGACTAAATTGGCACAGGAGGAGAGACAACAATTAATAGATTTCCTTCTAAATCATAAAGACGTGTTCGCATGGAATCATAAAGATATGCCAGGGATAGGCGAGGAGGTCATTGAACACAAGTTGAGCGTAGACCCAAAGGCGCTCCCAATAAAGCAAAAGAAGAGAAACTTCAGCACCGAGAAGTATGAAGCAATCGCGGAGGAGGTGGATCGATTATTAATAGCAGGATTCATCAAAGAAGCACAGTATCCAGAGTGGTTGTCCAACATGGTATTGGTGAAGAAGTCCAATGGGAAGTGGCAAATGTGTGTAGATTTCACAAATCTCAACAAGTCTTGCCCAAAAGGTAGTTTTCCATTACCGCGGATAGATCTGATAGTAGACACAACAGCAGGGCATAAAATGTTAAGGTTTATGGATGCCTATTTAGGATACAACCAAATCAAGATGAAGGAGGCTGATCATGAGAAAACCGCTTTTATAACTGATCGAGGATTATACTGCTATAAGGTAATGCATTCAGCTTGAAGAACGCTGGGGCAACTTACCAGAGGTTGGTGAACAAAATGTTTAAAGACCAAATCGGAAGAAACATGGAAGTGTATGTCGACAATCTACTAGTGAAATCATGGACTTTGACCAACATGTGGAAGACCTAAGGGGGGCTTTTCAGGTTTCACGTCGGTACCAAATGAAGCTCAACCCAACCAACATGGGAAAATTCCTCAGTTTTATGGTGCAGAAAGAGGAATCAAAGCAAATTCTTAGAAACTCAGAGCAATAATAGAGATGAAGTTACCCACAAACTTGAACAAGATACATAAACTGGTAGGCAAGATCGCAGCTCTTAACAGGTTTGTATCCTGATCAATAGATTAATGTCTTCCTTTCTTTTAGGTGCTTAAGAAAGTACGAAATTGGAATGCCAAGTGCGAGGAAGCATTTACCTAGTTAAAGGAATATTTGGTTACGCCGTTATTGCTCAGTCACACCAAACTAGGAGAGCCATTATCGTTGTACTTAGTAGTGACTCCAGATGCAGTGCCAACTCCATTGGTGCGAGAGGAGGCGGAGGAGCAAAAATCGGTGTATTACGTAATCAGGGTCCTAAGAAGAGAAGAGAACAGATATCCAAAGGTTGAGTTAGTCGCCCTCGCTGTAGTAGTAGCATCAAGGCTACTACGACCTTATTTCCATGCCCATATGATAAAAGTGATCACCTCATCGCCTCTACAGAAAGTATTGCAGAAACCAAAAACCTCAGGACGGCTGGTCAAATGGTCAATTGAACTAAGTGAGTATGACATCAGTTACATGGCGAGAGGATCCAAATGAAAGCCGATTCATAGGTAATAGGCGGGCAAATCACTGGGGATTACTTGGCAAGGGGATCCAAGCTAATAAAATACCTTCACCAAGTCCAGGAGCAGTGTAAAGGTCTCAAATACTTTCAAATTAAGAAGATACCTCGGGGAGACAATTTCAAAGCTAACAGATTGGCGTGTGCGACCTCAGCAAAGCAAGAAGGAGCGCTGCCATGGAAGGTTGATTTACAAACCATGGTTAGTCCAGCAGTAGGAGAAGAAAGTTTGTAGATTGGAAAAAGTACGCTAGGATGGGCTGATGACATAAAAAAGTATTTGGAGACGGGTGATCTTCCCCCATCTCGGAAAGAGGTGAGAAAGTTAAAAAGCAAGGCGACTAGGTTTACCATAGTTGACAGAGTGCTTTACAGGCGGGGTTTTTCAAACCCATTATTGCGGTGTATAACAAAGGAGGAAGCAGAGTACATGATGAAGGAAGTACACGAGGGAATTTGCGTAAGTTATTCAGGAGGACGATCACTCGCCGCAAAGATTGTAAGGGCTGGGTACTATTGGCCAAACGCACTCAAAGATGCGAAGGAGTTCACGAACAAGTTTGTCCAGTGCCAGATTCTTGTACCAATCCCAAGTGCACCTCCTGAAGAGCTGCGATCCATAACATCCCCATGGTCGTTTGTCCAATGGGGAATAGACTTGGTAGGCTCTATGCCCCCCAGCAAAGGGGGAACCAAGTTCATCATCGTAGCCTTTGATTACTTTACAAAGTGGGCAAAGGTTGAGGTGATGGCTACCATGACTGCCCAAAGTGTGAAAAAGTTTCTAAGGAAGGCAGTAGTGTGCAGGTTCGGGATACCTTAGTGTATCATTTATGATAATGGAAGACAGTTCGGTTCTGAACATTATCGCCAATGGTGTGCGGAGCTAGGAATCAAAATCAAGTACTCTTCCCTTGGCCATCCTTAGGCAAAAGGGCAAGTCGAAGCAACCAATAAAACCATCGTAGGAATATTGAAAAAGAAGATGGACGACAGAAAGGGAGTGTGGGCTGATGAACTCCTAGAAACCTTATGGGCTTACAGAACTACACCAAAAACTCAACGGAAGAAACACCTTTCTCCCTAGCTTATGGGAGCGAGGCCATGATTCCCATACAAGTGGAGTTACCAAGCCATAGAAGAGAAAACTTTGACCTTGAAACAAACGTGGCAAAATTGGAAGAAAACTTAGATCTGTTGGAGGAAATAAAGACAGATGCAGAAGCCAGAGTTACAGCTTCTAAAAGGAAGGCAGAGTAGTATTTCAACAAAAATGTGAGACCCACATCTTTCAAAATCAACGATTTAGTACTAAAAGAGACCGTCGTCACAACGAGAGAAGAAGGAAAGTTGGGCCCTAGATGGGAAGGCCCTTATGTCATAGTTGCATGCCATAGGCCGGGGACTTACCATCTCAAAGACACTGCAGGGCGTGCACTGCCCCATCCATGGAATGTAGAGCATCTACAAAAATATTACGCCTAAGGGAAAGATATGTAAAACTTCTGATTCATTGATTTATTTATTTATTTCCAATAACAAATGGCAACATTCTAAAAATTCATGTTTCATTGATTTACTTATTATTTCCTGTAACAATCCAAAACAAGGGATTCCTCTACAACAGGTGACGTGGTCGAGGAACTCTCCCACTAGCCTAAAAACTTAAAGGTTAAAACGGTCGAAAGAATCTCCCGTTAACACCTTCTCGCCAACAGGCGACGTGCTGGAGTAACTCTCCCACGAGCCTAATACTCACAAGGTTAAAACGGTCAAGGATCTCTTGTTAACACCTTCTCTCCAAAAGGTAACGTGGTTGAGGAAGTCTCCCACGAGCCTAATACTCAAAGGTTAAAACGGTTGAGGGAATCTCCAGTTAACAGCTTCTCGCCAACAGGCGACGTGGTTGAGGAACTCTCCCATAAGCCTAATACTTACAAGGTTAAATCGATCGAGGCATCTCCCGTTAACACCTTCTCTCCTAAAGGTAACATGGTCGAGGAACTCTAAACTTAAAGGTTAAAACGGTCGAGGGAATCTCCCGTTGACACCTTCTCGCCAAAAGGCGACATGGTTGAGGAACTCTCTCATGAGCCTAATACTTACAAGGTTAAAACGGTCGAGGGATCTCCCGTTAACACCTTCTCCCCCAAAAGGGGGTTATTCATAGTGATTCAGGAGGTCTTGTCCAGGCTTATGCCTCTCTTATTGGTGTCGGTTCTAACAATAAAGCGGAACTTTTGGCGCTTCTCCAAGGTTTGAAATTTTGCAAGGCTTTAAATATTTCTAACATCATAATAGAAATGGACTCGACGGTGGTGTTATCGTGGTGGTTGAGAGGGCGTTGTGGTGTGTGGTACCTAGAGGATTTTTGGGAAGAAATTATTGTTTTGACTCGTTCTCTTCATTGCCGGTTTCAACATGTTTTCCGTGAGGGCAATAGGGTGGCGGATTGGTTAGCCAAGGAAGGTGCCTCAGGCATCGACTTGGCTTTTTCTAATAATTGTGTTTTGCCGCGGGCTCTTCGGGGCTTGCTCTATTTGGATTTCTTAGGTCTTCCATCTTTAAGAGTTTAGTTTTTATTCTGGTTTTTGTGGTTATTGTTTATATTTAGTTTATAAGTTTGTCCTAGTTTTGCTATTCTTGGTTGTGGGCCTGATGGGTTTTCTCATGGTCTTTTCTTGTCACCACAGGTACCTCCGCCATAAGTGAGGGTATTATTAATAAATTTGGGAGGGGTCACTATGGACATGTGACTTCTTGCTCTTTTTGAAAAGAAAAAAGACTTATTAATCTCTTCTAATTTTGCACTATATATTATATAAGTTGTTATGATAACTATACTTATATAAGTATAGTTAGCATAAGTTATAATAGATAGTATTAGCTATATAGTAACTATATAACACTTACACTATAGTAGCTATATAACTAATAAGTACTATATATATATATTAATTATATTAACATGTATAGTTATCATAATTTATAATAGATATAGCTATATAATAACTATATATAATATGTACGCTATAGTAGCTATATAACTAACAAATACTATATATATATATATTAATTATATTAAGTACTTGTATACTACTTATAATAATTTATTATTATAATAGTAACTAGTAACAATAGTTATTGTTATAATATTATATAAACTATACGAATATAGTTATCATAACTTATATAGTAGCTATATAATTAAGTCATTGTAATTATACTAAGTACTTAGTATGTTATAGGTAATAGAATAAATATATTTACAAATAATATACTAAATATATTAAATAAAAGTATTATAATACTATTATTAGTTTTATTTTTATATTTTTGTACTTTGTAATATTAGTATTATTATATATTACTATTAGAAATATAATTAGAAATATATTAGTATAATAACTGTTCGAACGGATATTTATCCAGTGCGAACAAGATGCCACGATCATTATATACCCAGTTCGAATACAATGAAACAAATCACTCCAGTTCGAACTAGCAGCCGACGAGAGCAACGATTTCGCCCCTTATCTCCACCGTGAAAACCACCACTCAACCACTATAGCAACCCCACATTTGAACTTCTAAGAGGTATGGGTAGAAATAACATCAAAATAATTGGTAGAAATGATTGGGATTCACTCCTTAATCATTTATACCGATTAGAACAAAGGATAACATCTAGATTTAGTTTTTTTATTTGGGGCTGAGTCGACTCAGCCACAGCTGTTTGGCATGTTCCCGTTCGAATGAACTCTAGTCCGTTTGAACGCTCAGTTGCCAAACAGATTTGTTTTTGTTTGAACAAAATAAATTCGTTCAAATGAACAAAAATTGCTAATTCGAATGAATAGAACAGTCCATTCGAATAGGTTTTACTAGTTCGAACAAAAAATGTTCTGTTCAAACTAATTATTTCAATTCAGTTCAATATAGTATAATTCTTCAGTAATATAATTTAAATATTATAGTTAATTATATTCTTACTTTCTTTGTGGTTAAACAGTATACTAATGGAATCCAGCTGAAGAAAACGTGCAAGAGATCAACCCGGCCAAAGTAGTGGAGTAGCTCATGCTCAGGAGATGAGGCCTATACTTGTAGAGCGTAAGATCATTTTGTCTGACTTTTCTAATCTTTCATGGAAGGGAAAGAGCATACAGTCCATCTTCACTGAGCAGGGATGGATACCAATTTGTTAACAGTTGGGGACTGCATATCCAGAGATGGTCGGTGAGGTTTACTGTGCGATGGGAGAGGATAGCACTGACGCTCTATTCTACACCTTATCGATCCGGGGAGTGAGTATTATTTTCTCTCCCTGCATTATTGCTGAGTTCCTTGACGTCCCACTCGTGGGCGCTACATATCCTGCAGCAGCTACATGTGGACCAGCGGCTGCACCATCTAATTCCTACACACCTGCCACATCCTCCACGCTAGTCCTGAATGTAGAGTCGGATTGTAGTGAAGATGAGCATCTACCTGATGATGGTCTCACTGACGATCAACTCCGTCAGCTAGTGCAAGACTCTTCGGCTCCTCCATATAATGGGAGTAAGGTGATCCGACAGGCCGATTGTATAGCATTTTTCATAATGCTTAATTTGATTGTTGGCTATAACATCGATCCGAAAAAATACAAGACTGATTTCAGGATCGATCAAGCCAGATTTTGCTGCGAATAGCACAGGGGGACCCCATTGATCTGGCACTATATTTATTCGTCCGCCTTCGATTGGAGTCATGCTATTCCAGTGGAGGTAGTCTACCATTTGCACTACTGATATCTAACCTCCTACATCGATCGGGAGTTACAGTGTCTGTGACTGAGCGAAGGTTGCCACAGTTGGGGGCCCTTAACAAAATCACATTCAGTAAGAGCAAGGGGCACTTGCGAAAGACTACACCAGAATAGCCTAGTGCCACGCCGACAGATCTAGCTACTAGTAGTACTATCGCTGTTGAGAGACAGCCTCCTGGGCTACTTTAGATTAGGTACGAGCTCTGTTTGTAGAGTTCGTTGAACCCATCATGGAGAAGGCTAGAGATCTGGAATGATGCATTAAAATGTTACAAGAAGATGTTGATCTACTTAGCAAATATTGATCGTTTTAGTTATTATTTTACTTTTTTATGTTGTATTGAACATTATGTATTTGAGATGTAATCAATGTATTGTTTTTATTTTTCGTGTTTGCTATCTTGTTTATTTTTTTCATTTTACTTATCGTTCATGATAATATAAAAAACTATACTATCTTTAAACTTATATTTATATAAAATTAACATAAAAGAAATCACTATAAAGTTTGGATATTAATTATATAAAATTCATTTATGAATTTATAAATATTTTAAATTTATTAAATATTAATTTATGAATTTTATGTAATTAATTTCAAAACTTTATAGTGATTTCTTTTATATTAAATTTATATAAATATAACTTTAAAGATAGTATTATTTTTTATATTATCATGAACGGCTGATAAAATGAAAAAAATAAATAAGGTAGCAAACACGAAAAATAAAAACCATACATTGATTACTTCTCAAATATATAATGTTCAATACAACATAAAAAATTAAATAATAACTAAAACGATCAATATTTGCTAAGTAGATCGACATCCTATAGTAACATTTTATTATGTCCTTCCATATCCCTAAGCTTCTCCATAATGAGCTCAACGAACTCTACAAATATAGCTCGCACCTGATCCAAAGTAACCACAGGAGGATGTCTCTCAATAGAGGCAGTACTACTAGAAGTTGGATCTGTCGGCATGGCACTAGGCTGTTAAGGTGTAGAGTTCCGCAAGTGTCCATTGCTCTTCCTAAATGTGATCTTGTTAAAGGGCCCCATCTGTGATGACCTCCGCTCAATCATAGACACTGTAACCCTCGATTGGCAGTAGAAGGTTAGATATCAATTGTGCATATCGACTACCTCGTGACCCTGATCGAATGCGGAAGAAAAAATACAATGTCAAATCAATGGGGTTCCCCTGTGCTATCAGTAACAAAAATCTGGCTCGATCGATCCCAAAATCAGTCTTGTATTTTTTTGGATCAATGTTATAGCCAACAATCAAATTAAGCATTCTGAAAAATGTTATACAATCGGCCTGTAGGATCACCTTGCTCCCATAATATGGAGGAGCCGAAAGGTGTCACTAGCTAGCCCACATGATCGCCTGTGAGACCATCATCAAGTAGATCTTCATCCTCACTACCATCCGAACTAGCATCCGACTCTACATTCGAGGCTAGTGTGGAAGATGTGGTCGGTGTGTTGGAATCAAATGGAGCAACCGCTGGTCCCTCGTGTCGATACAAGATATGTGTCACCCACGCGCTGGATGTCAAGGAACTCAACAATAATGCGAGGAGAGATAGTAATACTCACTCCTCGGACCAATAAGGTGTAGAACAAAGCATCAGCACTATCCTCTCCCATGGCATGGTAAAACTCACTCACCATCTCTGGATATGCAATCCCCCACTGCTGATAAATCGGTATCCATCCCCGCTCGGTGAAGATGGACTGTATGCTCCGTCCCTCCCATGAAAAATGGGAGAAGTCAAACAAAATGATCTCACGCTGGATAAGTATAGGCCTCGTCTCCTGAGCATGAGATGCTCCACTATATTAGCCGGGCTGATCTCTCGCACGTTTTCTTCCACTAGATGTCATTAGTATACTGTTTAACTACAAGAAAAGTAAGAATATAATTAACCACAGTATTTAAATTATATTATTGAAGAATTATACTATCTTGAACTGAATTGAAATAATTAGTTCGAACAAAATATATTCTATTCGGACTAGTAAAATCTATTCGAATGAACTGTTCTATTCTTTCAAACTTGCAATTTTTGTTCATTCGAAAGAATTTATTTTGTTCGAACCGAAAGAAATATGTTTGGCGACTGAGTGTTCGAACGGACTAGAGTTAGTTTGAACGGGAACAGGGAGGCAGGGTTTGCGCCAAGGGGATCCCCTTTCGCCTTACCTTTTTATTATTCTTCAAGAAGTGCTTTCTAGACTTTTGAAACAAAGCTTTGATGGGAACAAGATTGGAAAATTTTCCCAAGCTAGAGGTACTCCTCATATTTCTCACCTTATGTATGCTGTTGATATTGTTATTTTTCTGAATGGGGGAAAGAAATATGTTAAGGAACTGTTGTTGGTTTTTGAAAAATATGAAAATTGGTCAGGTCAGCAACTTAGTAAAGAAAAGACGGCTATATTTTATTCTCCTAAAATTTCGTTAGTAAGAAAGAGAGCTCTTAAAAGGCTGACAGGGTTCTCTGAAGGCTTGTTTCCTTTTAAATATCTTGGGGTTCCGATTGTATTAGGGCGTCTTAAGCATGAGCATCTAGAGGAGATGATTAATAAAGTCTGGAATAAAATCAGTGGTTGGAAAATGAAATTATTATCAGCGGGTGGGCTCTTAATTTTACTTCATCATGTGCTGTCTAGTATGGCTTTACATATTTTTGCAGTATTACAGGTTCCTCAATCTATTATTAAAGATTTAAATCGACTGTTGAGCACATTTTTTTGGGGTGAGATTAATGGTAAAAGGAAAAAAAAGTGGGTGGCTTGGGAGAATATTTGTAAGCCAATAGAGGAGGGTGGTCTTGGTTTGCGGAATTTGGGGGATATTCAAAGAGCTTTGCACATGAGGTTTGCATGGAATCTTTTGAAAAGAGAATCTCTGTGGGCTAGTTTCTTTAAGGGAAAATATGTGGGAAATTCGAGTTGGTGTCTTATTAATATGAGAAAAGGTACGAGGTTTTGGAAAATGATTGTCAAAAGTATTCCGAGTGTTTTTAATAATGCTAAATGGAGAGTTCGAGATGGTAATATTTTATTTTGGTATGATAAATGGAGAGATGAGGGTCCTCTAATTGATGAGTTACAGATAGTGGGTAATCCGATGTTGCAAGTTAAAGAGTGCAAGTTGTCCAATAGTTGGGATGTGGAGTTTTTGAGTACGTTGGTTGGTCAGGATAATGTGGAGAGTATTGTTGAGGCTTTGGCTGGGTGTAAGGGAGGATCTGATGTATTGATCTGGATGAAGAATGACAGTGGGAATTTTTTCGACCAAATCCGCTTGGGATTACATTCGCGTTCAAGGATCTAGTATGGAGTGGCATCCTTGGGTATGGCATAAGTTACTTCCACTTAAAGTTTCGGTTTTAATGTGGAAGGTGTGGTTCATGGCATTAAGTGTTGATGATCGTCTTCGGCGCATTGGGATCCAGATAGTTTCTCGCTGTGATTGTTGTGATGAAGGTAATTATGAAGATCAAGATCATGTGTTACTTACAGGTGAATTTGCATCGGCTTTATGGCATTTTTATGGATCTATTTTTGGTATTCTTATTGGTCGTACTTGGAGGGAGACGGTGCAAATTTGGTTTCGAAGGGCATCTTTTAATTCTCAACTGGGAATAATAGTGGGGATTTTACCGTCTATTTTTTTGGTTCGGCTTTCTATTAGTAGATGGATGGGAGTTGTAGTTCGAGATATGAAAAAGGTTAGTAATTGTTCCAGACATGATTCACAGGTTTTACAGTCATTGAATATTCCTGTTTTGGTTCCTATTAGAAAGCATTTAAAGTTAGTGGCTTGGCAAAAGTCAGCTCATGGGTGGTTTAAATTGAATACAGATGGGAGTAGTCTGGGTAATCCTGGTTGTTCAGGGGTGGACGGTATCATTAGGAATGATCGTGGTCTTATGGTTTATGCTTTTAATTCTTCTATTGGTATCGGAACAAGTAATAGAGCGGAGTTGTTAGCTGTTCTTCAGGGACTCAAGGCATGTAAGGATTTGGGGATTAATTTTGTGGAAATTGAATTAGATTCGCAAGTGGTGATTTCGTGGTGGAATAGGAGAAGGTGTGGTGTGTGGTATTTAGAAGATTTTTGGGAAGATACGTTGGCTCTCATGGATTCTATGGTGTGCGTTGTTCGTCATGTTTATAGAGAGGGAAATAAAGTTGCGGATTGGTTGGCTCGGAGTGGTGCGTCGGGTCTTAATTCAGAGTGGAGATGTGTTAGGGAGGTGCCTAGGGTGCTTCGTGGTTTAATCCGTTTGGATAATTTGGGATTGCCTTCATTACGTTATCGTTAGTGTCATGTTCTTGTGAAATGTTTGTCCGTTTTAGTTGGTTTGTAATTTTGTTTGTAATTTTGACATCTGGTAGTATTGTTTGTAATACTAGGTGTCGGTTTGTAACCATGGTATTCCTCCGCCACAAGTGAGGGTTATTAATAAAATTTGGGAAGGGGTCACTCATGGACAGGTGACTTCGGCTCTTTAATAAAAAAAAAGTATAGTTTATATAATATTATAACACTAAATATAGTTACTAGTTACTATTATAACTTATGATAAGTAGTATACAAGTACTTAATATAATTAATGTATATAGTACTTATTAGTTATATAGCTACTATAGTGTAAGTATTATATATAGTTACTATATAAGTATAACTGTTATAAATTATGATGACTATACAAGTTAATATAATTAATGTATATATAGTACTTATTAGTTATATAACTATTAAAGTGTAAGTATTATACATAGTTACTATATAGCTATAGCTATTATAAGTTATGACAATTATACTCGTTAATATAATTAATATATATATATAGTATTTATTAGTTATATAGCAACTATAGTGTAAGTATTATTTAGTTATTATATAGCCAATGCTTTTATGATAACTATACTCATATAAGTTATATAATAATATAACATTAACTATAGTAATTAGTTAGTATTTATATATCTAGGTAACAAGTTATATAATATATAGTGCAAAATTAGAAGTAACTATATGTACTATAGTTAGTATATAGTATCAACTATTTGACCAAAAGTTAATAAATTATGATAATTATACTCATATAAGTTATATAATAATATAATACTAACTACGTTATAAGTACTATATATTAATAATTAGTATATATAGTATAAGTATTATATTAACTATTTGACCAAAACTATATTATATATTATCAATTATAATATAAAATAGTTGCATTTGTTGCCAATTGGTGTGTGTGGAAAGCTTACTCGAGATGTTCCTATTGCTCTCACAGAATTAGGGAGATGTTTTGTAGACATTTGTAGTAGAATGTTGAAAGTTGATACATTGTTACAAATAAAAGCTAATATTGCAGTAATATTATGCAAATTAGAGAGTTTGTACCCACCTTCATTCTTTGATGTAATGGTTCATTTGGCTGTGCACCTACCTCGTGAGGCTTTAGTTGCTGGCCCGGTTCAATATAGATGGATGTATCCTATTAAACGGTTTTTGAAAAAACTTAAGCGATCTGTGGGGAATAAAACTCGTCCAGAAGGTTCAATTGCAGAGTCATATATTGATAATGAGTGGCATACATTTTGTTCAATGTATTTTTATAGGGTTGATACTAGATTTACAAGACCAGACCGCAATTATGAAGGTGGACAAGAGTTTGAAAGAGCTCGATGGTATGTCTTGAATAACTGCACAGAGATTGACCACTACTTGAGGTTAGTGATGATCCTCTAAATCAATATTATCTTTAAGTCCATGTATAATAATATAGTATAACTTCAGACAAATTAACCATTCACATGAACATGCGCATTGAACATATACAACTACTTCGCATGAATTGTGTAAGTGACGTATAAAAGACGCATGAACTGAAATTTGCCTCGTGGTTTGAACATACGATATTATTGTAAAGCCTCATTTTATAATACGAACTTCATACCACTAAACTCCATTTTTTTCTATATAATAAATTTATTTATGTAGGTTGTATCGAAATATGGTGAAAATTCAGAAGAGATCACCAGAACTATATGCTCTAGCATGTGGTCCGTCCAGGTGGGCTATCCAATACTCAGGATGTTTGGTGCATGGATATAGATTCACAAAAGTGACAGAGAACGAGAACGATATGGTAAAACTCAAAATTGTGGGATCGTATTCGATGGAAACCATGTGAATGATAACATTGACTTCTACGAAATTGTAGAAGATATCATAGTGTTAAAGTACGTGGGAGATATTTAGTTTGGTTGTTTAAATGTAATTGGTGGGATGTTTCAAATCCTAGATTGGGAGTGCGTAACGATAATTATTTTATGAGTGTCAATACATCTCGCACATGGTATGAGGACTATCCATTCATTCTCGCTTGCCAAGCGAATCAAGTTTTTATTTAGATGATCCGGAGTACGGAAACCCATGGCGGGTAGTGGAGAAGTTTGCATAAGAAATATATATAATTACATTTCAGAGGCAGATGAACCACATGAAGAAGTTGATATTCCAGCAAATGAAGAAAAGCATATCAAGAAGACAAAGTAGGCATCAATCAATTTGTTGATCTAAGCCAATATGACATAGTTTCATTGCGTATAGAAGATATTCAACCCGAATTAATTGAGGGTGAAATATCAAAAGAAGATAAATCAACTGAAGTGTCTAGTGAGAATGAGGGCAACTGATATAGCAAAATGGATAGTGAATGAATTTCAAATATGAATTTTTGTAAGTACTATTCTTATAAATATCCGTAACGTTTATTTGAATAATAATTTGTTATAGCTTCAAATAGATGTCTCCCAAACGTAAAGCAACACGTGTGTCATCCTCATCCATTACTGACTCTCCGTGTGGTTCAACTACCATGAATAGTGAGTCAACATCAACAGACCCAAAACAAGGTATTTTATCAAATTAAATATCACATTTTATGCTCAATTTAAGTAATATATCTATAAAATAAAATAATTTAAGTAAAATACATACTTTAATTACTGTATATATAGCTGTTGTAAGCCAGAGCTGAGGTAGAGGCACTAGAGGAGTGTCTGCATAGGGAAAGTAAGGAAAGTGGGTAAAATCAAGGTTGATATTCCAGATGATCACACTGGTGCCTCTGGAGATTTAGCAGCGTGGCTTGCTTCTTATGTTGGTACGCTTACTCATGTTGGTCTAAAGTTCCCCGAGATGTGAAAGACCACATCAAAAAACGATGCTTGGTAATAAGCTACATATCAAGCAACTAAGTATATAACATGTTACTTTCAAGTTACTATGTATTTATACTAATTGTTTATAATTTTTGAAAGGATGTGCTTGAGCTTAATTTTGACTTAAAGAACCTCGTGAAAACCCCAAATGTTTTTACAAATCGACCAATCGAACAGGTTTTAATTTGTCAACATAGTCAGTGTTATCACTCACTTTGGTGCTAGAAATATGAGTTTAATTATTTGAGGTCGTTAGAAGTGTCAGAATGTGTTTTGGTCTACGTCATTAGGCTCAGTTGATTATTTTGAGTTTAGGACAATTTACATGAGGAGTGTAAATTTTGAAAATTTTTTGAATTGGAATGTGAAATCCTTAAATTCAAGGTAAAATAATCATTTTTTCGCATGTAGAGAGTTAAATGATAATTTTACTCTAAGTTAGCTTGTTTTCATGCTTCTAATTGTTAGTGATTAAATTTCTAATTTTTAGAATCACAATTTTTAGTTCCTCGTGTTTCGCGCTTTATTATTGTTGAACGCGACGATTGAGGTAAGTTAGCTCTTAACTTACTATCAGTTTACTATGTACGTGTGATTGGTAAGGAAACTACAGTTTATGTTCGTATGTTGTTATATATGTTATGTCATGCCATGTCATTACATGTTTATCTGTTACACCATCTATTCTGACATGTATTGTTATAAGTTGCAAGTAGGTCATGTTAAATTATGCCATCTATTACTTGTATGCCACGTCACATAATATTCACTATTACATGAATGTCATGTCACGTAATATTCACTATTACATATTATGTCAAACTACAAGATATTTTCTATCAAGTACATCATGTCTTTCGATTTATGTTCATGTATGTCTTTGTACAGTTAAGTTATTATTCAGTTCATGGTTATTGTTAAATCATGGTAACCCCATAAGATAAGAATACGCTATCATGATGATCCCATGGGATAAGAATACGCAATCATAGTAATCGCCTGAAATAAGATTATACAGTCGTCATGGTAACTCCATTAGATAAGACTACTCTATCATGGTGACCCCATGATACAATAATATCTTTCAAGTTCATGTTTATGTCATGTTATGTTCAGGTTTATGCTATATTCAAGTTCACATTCATACTATGTATGTTCACGTTCATGCTATGTTTTAAATCCATATTATATTTCAAGTTCACGTTCATGTTATGATTATGTTTTAAGTTCACGTTCATGTCAAGCTATGTTCATGTTATGTTCAAGTTCACGTACATGTTATGTCATGTTTATGTTCACGTAAGATTTCAAATTCATGTTTATGTCATGTAAGTTCACGTTCATGTTATGTATGTTCACGTCCATGCTATGTTTCAACTTCACATTCATGTTATGTTCAAGTTCACGTTCATGTTATGTCATGTTCACGTTCACGTAAGGTTTCAAGTTCATGTTTATGTCATGTTTTGTTTAGGTTCATGTTATGTTCAAGTTCATGTTCAAATTATGTATGTTCACGTTCATGCTATGTAGTCCATGATATATTTCAAGTTCACGTTCATACTATGTTGTTAGTCCATGTTATGTTTTAAGTTCACGCACATATCATGTCACATCAAGCTAAGTTTCAGTTCAGTTCAAGTTATGTCATTTACGTTATGCTATATGTCAATTTATGATATGCTTACTCACGACTTTAATTATCCATTCATGTTTTTACTGCCATGCATGTATCATTAACTTGTGTGGAAGTTTCCTGTTAACTTGCTGAGATTTGTAATCAAATCTCACTGTGGTAGTCTCAACTACCATTCCTCCCGAATGGTAGGCAATGTGTCAGGATCGGAGCATGGAGTAGACACTGGCAGACTAGAGGAGGTTGACTAGATGCCGTAGACACAACGCAGAGCTTGCAGCCTCCATAGTTTGATTTTTGGATAGTATTTCGGCATCGTTAGTCTAGTTACGCAAGTTACTCAACGAACTAGCCTAATAGTGTATTTTGACATTGTAATTATGGACCCAAATCTCCGTTGTTTTAAGATTACAGTCTTCTGAGACTCGTGCGGTAATCGTAGATGTTTATTTTGTTAAGTATGCATGGATTATGTTTTAACTATTTGGGATATTATAAGTTTGGTGCACAGTATTACACAAAGAAATTATCCGTTGTGAATATTGCATAATGCTATATGTATATTAGGAACATTGCATCTTATATGTCATGAAGGGGGATAGGTAACCTTGTATTGCATATCCCGACGCTTCAGATGTATGTCCGATCCTAAGCAGAATCTGGGGGCGTCACATCCTTGGTAAGGATGGCGATGAAGATCTCAAGAGCAAGGTGGTTCTTTCTTAAGAACAGTATTCCACTATTCCACTACCAGAATGGATCAAGATCTGAACTTTAGCTCTAATCCTTTCAATACAAGTACTTGGATGCTCCATATAGCTTTGGTGGTTCAAATAAGCATTACAACATTTACAATAGTCATTTCCAAGAAGGAGAAGCCTATTTGACCAATGAGAATATGGATTGTTGGTTATAATATTGGTTGTGTTCTTAATTTGCTGCAACTCTACGGTAGCTACCAGCATCATCTCAATCATGGAGATGATTTTGGCCTTTCTAATGTGGAACAACAAAGGGGCAGCGAAGAATCCAAGTATGCTAGTTTTACATATAGTTCGCCCCTTCAACTTTTCTGATGTGGACAGCTCGTCTGTTGGGATCATTACAAAGATTTATGAGCTAGTTATAAAACATCATGCAAGTGTTATTGAGGATAAGTCTTTGATTTTGTTCTTCAGATGGAATTATTGAGGAATTATGCAAACAACTTAATAGTGATGAACCCTTAGTGGCATGATTAAAAGCTTCAAGTTAAAACAAATCAATTCGATAATGGTTGGTGGTCATTATATTCTGTACTAGGCTACCTTAGAGTTTTAATCATATTGGCAACTATATTTAAATGATGAACAAGAAGATAAAAACTCATGAATTGCCAGCTTTTAATCTTTTCCATACACAAACAAGTTTCCATAAATTTAGTGGAAGTGGTACAGAGAGTTTTTGACAACTCGAATTTTTCGAAGCCTTTTAATTGATTACTGCAATGGATACAGGATCTCACATCTAATGAAAAAATGCCGAACTTCAATAGAATTGTTCTTTGCAATATGGTTGTGATGGGTAATGTTATGGGTATTCGACTCACGATTTTGGTCCTTTCATCGAGTCCCAAATTTGCACGTGCTCTACATCTCCTTGCTGGCTTGGAATGCATCTGCTATTCATTTTCATTCCCGTTATTTTTCTTGCTATGTTATTGCATGCCACTGATTAACAACCTCGTCGGATACAACATGAACACGAGGTCAACTAATAGAGGAGCATCCGACGATCAAATTTTCCAGCTTCCCAGTTGGAGCTACAAAGAAGTCGACACCAAGTTAGATCCATGCACTGATACACACTACAATCTCGACCTTACAAATGAAGATCCAGTAAGTCTCATTTCAACTTACACTTATAGATAAGCTAATATCTTTTGTAGGACACACAAATATAGTAGATTCTAAGTCAAAAGAATATATTGGCACGTTGAAGGTTGAAGGTTGAAGTGTTGATGAGATTATTGTGTTTTCTTTGTGTTTGTGGTGGGAATCATAGGAATGCTGCATTTGCCTAGCCAAGTACAAGGTCAAGGAAGAATTGAGGCAGTTGCCATGTTCCCATGTGTTCCACCTCAAGTGTGTAGATCAATGGCTCCAAATTATATCTTGTTGTCCTCTTTGTAAACAAGAACTTGAGAGGTAGAAAGCGACACCATCACCTCAAGTTTTTTTTATGCCGAACTTCACTATATATATATATATAAATATATTGGGAAACACATCTTTTGTGGGGTAGTACATATGTTTTGAAGAGTTTCCATTGATTTGGAGTTGCGCACAAGACGACCTTGTGACAAAGTTTATGTGGTGTCAAAGATTTTGATCTGGAATGCCTTAACAAACACTTCACATTGTGTTCTTTCTTCTGCCTCAGGATGCTTGGTATGGTGTTAAGGTCAGCAAAATGCATAATGGGATTATATTTATTTGCCATTTATGCTTTACAAAGGGATTGTATAACATAGATGATGTGGACAAATATTGCCAGGTGTTCCATGGTACAAAGAACGCCTCCTTGATCATAAATCTCTTGGTTCCCTGATGGTCATTATTCTCATAAGGACTTTGCAATATAATCTCTCTAATTGTAATATTCTAAACTAAAGTATAATCATATATAAATAATTTTATCTTTTAAGTGTGATTGCATGAATAATTTTGGTTGTCCAGTTTTTTTGACAAGCACACCGCCTGGAAGTTTGTTTATATTGCGTGCTGGATATGTTAATAACTGGAAGAGGTAGAGGTCGATCACGCGGCGTGAGCTACGGTTGAGGGAAATGCAATGATGAAGTTTGGAATAGAGTACCCATTGCTACCATGGATATTAGAGATGACGCATTCTCAAGCTCAGATGACTCAACCGAGCCACCTGATGTCGTCTCGGGCACATAACCAAATGACATGCCACTAGTTGATTTGCCACTATGCACAAACCTGTTTAGTATTAATCTAATTTATATTGTTTTATATTTAGGATATTGTTTTACATTTTGTTTTACATTATATGTTTAACATGTTGATTAGTTTAATTATTGAACTATGATGACATTTTCACTCTTGGAAACAACTTAGTACCACTTAGCCAAATGCGTGGGCGAGGAGTAGAAAATAGCAGAGTTTGAAAAGGTGCGAAAGCATGGAAAGATACCCGGGAGGATAAAGGACGTTGAAATTGTACCTTGTTGTGTAAACGCTGCCTTACTTACTACAAGGGTTACCTGGTTGGTCAAGCATCATGTGGACTTGAGTCATGTTAACTAGCACGACATACTAGCTAATGAGAAGGAAGAATTGATTACACGCATTCAGGTAAAAGTAAGAGAATGCAATACATGTTCAAATAGAGTAGATGAAAGCCTAACGTTAGTAATGTAAAACTCGAGGCTAGGAGATTATAATTAAGACTCTTGATGTTTGTCTGTAGGCTGAATTCATCCTCAACTGAACCAAGAAGAATCAACGTGATACGGTTACGAAGACACTATGCAAACGGTTTAATCATATTCGTTATAATTTACATAGAACCTACAAGCAATACGAGAGCAATGAAGAAGCACTTGCAAATGTGCCACCGTTGGTGACACTAGGCACTTGGGTAAAGGTATGTGCTCGATATTCAAGCGAGGACTTTAAGGTAAGTTGGCAGTCGTATACTTAATTAACATGTTGTGGAAGTTTTTGGTAAAATAGTCACCTGTATTAAATGTTAGTTAGGACAGTTAGTTTTTGTTAAAACAGTCAACTGTATCCACTTACGTTTTGTAACACCCAGACCGTATCAAACTCATTTTATTTTTGTTTATATTTATAACTATATTTATATTTTTTTCTCACACGTTAATTTCTTTCCCGCATGTTTATTTATTTATTTCTATTTCCGTCTATTTTTTTTAAATCCCATAGGGTTTTGTCACAACCCCGCCCCAAGTCCTATGACTGGGACGTGGTCGCGACACGTGATCTGTTCTTTCTTCCTATTAATATTAGCATGTATTTCTTTATTTTATTTTATTTTATTTTCTACAAGGGTAAAGGGATGGGCGTGAACATGTCGTACATGTACACTGCGTTTCTAATTTAAAAGTAAGCACCTGATAGACAATCTGTTCAACATATTACCAAAGGACTCTCAGAGTCCACCATTCATTCATTTAAAACATCACTAGTTCCAATAAAAAGGGGACTTCGTCCCTACAACATATCCAAAATACGTTTAACCTTCTTATGTGGGGTTACCATCACCCCACTATAGAAGTTACACTATTACTATCATCTCACCTCAATATATACATCATGCCCAAGGACATATTGTCTTTAAGTCAAACCAACAAAACGTCCCGACATGGGACCCATCATAAAACATAAAACATAACTATTATCATTAAACCGAACCGACAGGGAAATACTAAGCATCAGCCCTTCCCTCCTCAGCAGTGCCTAGCTCCACAGCCCCATCATTCATACCTGGACGTTTAAAACATAAACACAAAGTGAGTCTAATACTCAGTAAGCAGTACACCATGCCGTTAACTTATTAATCACATAATCTTTTCCTTTGAAAACATGCATACATCAATATTTGCTAATTCTTGACAATGCTTTCATGCGTAACAATTTAAGAATAACTGTACTTTTCATGCATAGCTGTACTTTTCATGCTTAACTGTACTTTCATGCTTAACTTTCATGCATAACTGTACTTTTATGCTTAACTATACTTTTCATGCATAAACATTACTTGCTTTCATGCATAACATTATTTAGAAATGACTTTGCTTTACGTTTCACTTTCTTGGGCCAATACACACTATTACACCCCGTGTGTTGGGGTTAGCGGTCTTTTGGACCTGGATTCCCGCCCGCGGCCGCAGGTTAGGAACCCCTTTTTCATGGGGGGCAACACTAGGTGCACTTCCAGTACTACTTACCCGGCATTGCAATCTGCCCATTCATTTGGTACCGTTTTCATACATGTGGCCATTACGTACATTCATACATCCATGCTTTCATTCCTTTTCCTTTCCTTTCTTTAGAAAAAGTAACGTTTTCATCATCTTCATTTAGTGCCAATGCATATGCGTTTCTTTGAAAGGAATGTTTCATGTCATGATACATATAGGTACGGCATACTTATTTGAGAGAGCATGCATAAAATCTCATGATGCATTACCTTACATACACACAATGGTAATTAACAAGGTACTTAACAGGGGTTACCAAGAAAGGCTTATACATACTATACATGCATATCTATTCTTTCATAAGAGAAACATTTGAAAAGAGAGAGAGAGAGACTTTTTCATAAAAGAGCTTTGTGTGTAAGGAGCATGGTCATAGCTACTTACCTCATGGCTTTACAAGTAAGTTTCTTGAATCTTGAAAATAAACTCCTATTCAATGAAATGAAATAAACATATTAATATTCATTTCACTTAAGATTTGACTATCTAATACCCATACGTGCTCACTTAAATTCCAAGTGGAATTAAGACTTCTTCCTTAACCTATTTAGCTACATACATGGCACTAAGTCAACTCTTAGTATCTTCATTACAATATTTAAGTACCTATGAGAGTATGAGGCTTGCTTGCTGTCCATTTCTTAAAGGCTATTGTTTTCTATAATGGTAATAGATGGAAATCATAAGTTAAAATGAAGAGGTGCTATAAATCTGGAATTTTCATAAAGGAGGGCATTTTGACAGTTTTGCATCATCATATGGAAGATAGATCCCACAAGAGGTAATGCTCATAAGAGGGTTGGTTTTGTCACTCATTCTCCAATGGTTTTTCATGCTAAAGTTTATCTTTGATTAAACAAGAAGGGGTAAAGTTTAGCAAGGTAAAGTGACTGGTTTAGGCTTCCAAAACAGAACCTGTTTTCTAGTTTCTGTAATGCATGGACAGCTAGCAAATCTCAATGTTTTCATGGTCTTAAACATCCCTTACTTAATCAAATATCAATCATCCAATTAACTAGTACAAGAGACGTAGAACTCAAGAAAACCTCATGTATTTTCTGGAACATAGCACAAATATAAGGATACAAACTCTTGGCAACTTGGAGTTTCTAAGTAAGCTTACCAATTTAATTTAAAAGTTTTGGTGGCTTACTTAGGCCATAAATCTTAGGAAAACATGTCTAAACTTATAATCTTAACTTCATTAATTTAATACATAAAAGCATGATTAAAAACATAGCTTGGACTCAAGAAAACATAAGAGAAAACACAACCTCAACCTTGGGACACACGGCTGGAACACAAACAGGACATACACACACACACGGTTTTCTTCATGTACACATATACCCAATAGATAAATAGTCATCACTTGTGACTAACAACTTAGACCAGAAAATATGTCATCCCAATGATAAGAAACACACGGCTGGAACACTTCAAACAGGGCATAACCCATGGCCAAAACAGAGACCAAACACACACACACGACTTCTTGATCCACATACAAAACAGAACATGATCCATGGCAAAAACCACCTCAAAACAGAGCACACACCCACACGGTTTAGGGCCATAACAGAACACACACAAGCACAACTATCCTCATGAAACAGAACACTCACACGGCTGAATCCCTAAACAGAGTATAGACGTACACGCACACACACACAGCTCGGGTTCAACAAGAACAGAGCATGACTCATGGCAAAGCCTTTTCAAGATACTTGGTCTACCCAGAAAAATAGGAGTTTCGGTCACTACCCCTTAGATAAAACACTAGGAGAAGCAACAAGAAACTAGTCTAGGAAACTTCAATAAACTCAATCGCAAGAAATCTTAGGGAAAGAGCATCACCTGATTTCATCCCCTTTTCAAGCCACGGAAACACAGCAGATGCGAAAGGGAAGAGAAATCCCAAAAATCTCAAAGACGATGAAGTTTCCTTGAAGGCTTTCGGTGGAAACTTAGGTTTACAAAGTGGAAGAATCGGCTTGAAGAACCGAGAGGTATCGCGCGGCTGGGAGAGGGGAACCCGAAGGGTTCTTCGTGTACTGAAGGAGACTTGAGGAGATTTTCTCTCCTTCAGGTGCTTTGGAAATCGATAGATGAAGAGAGGTGAGGAGGAAATTTTGTTTTCTTTTCCCTTGGAACTGGCGTGTAGGAGAAGGAAGGAAAGGAGAATCCTCTTAGCTTCTTGAGGAAGCTTACGGTGAAGAGAGGAATGGGGAAGTCTAATGGCTTGTTGAGGAAGCCAACTTGTAGGAGAAGGAAATGAATTCACTTGGCTTATGGGGGAAGCTACGGGTAAGGGAGAATGAAAATCAATGAATATAATCAAACTTGTCCCATAAGCTAGGGAATGAATGGTGAAGATTAAAAAGAGTTTGGCCATTTCTTGGGTGAATAAAATTAAAGCATTTGAAAGAAATATTGTAAGGTCATAAAAAAATCATACCCATGAATTATTTAATGACCCATTTAAAAATAAAAGCACACCCATCTTAAAATAGTTTAATAAAATTACTGAAAGTCTTTATTTCAAAATATTTAACTTAAAGATATTAATAGCTGACGTAAGAATCCACGTAGTAGGATTCGGGTATTACAGGTTTCCTCTCGTCCACTCCTTGCACACACACACGATCATGCACACACACGTCTTTTTTTTTTCAGCACTCTCCACATGCACGTCTCTCTCGTATCTCTAGGGTTTTTGCATCATATATACTCACACTTTGGCCTTAGAGAAACTGCTCTGTTACGTTCACTGCCCCCATACAAAGTCGACGCAAACCACGCTTAACCCCCTCTTGTTCACTGCCTCTCCGCATTCTCGGATCTATGCTCGTCGACTTTGCCACCTTAAAACCTCCACCGCAAACCACCAACACCAAAAGATAACCCACTTTGAAAATCTCCACCACGCACGACCAGCAGAGGGAGATCATCGTCACGAGTCACCCTCTGTGCGTAGAAGCCTCACGCCGCTACCCTGCCACTCAAAGTCGTAGCCCAGCAATTCCTCCTCTTTGCAAACAGCGCACCCCTTCTCAGCCACCGTGGTACACCTCACCACCATGCCCAGCCACACGGAGCTGTAGCCCAACGCCCCATAGCCGCTACTGCAAGCCTCAGACTGCTCTGTTTTGGTATCCAAAAACAAAGCATATTCAGTCACCTTGAGCCGCTGAAATCACCCTCCACTGAAAGCTCCTCCGTGCTGTGCCCCCATAGAAACTGCCAAGGAGGACGTCTCATCACCCCAGTCCACCTCACGCCGCCTCAAGTTTCCCCGGTAAGCTCACGCCATTTCTTGTTGGTGTCTCCGTTCTCTCGGTCTCTCCCTCTTTCTCTCACCGTGTGCCTCTTTTGCTCGTCGCCCTCTCTTCCTGTCTCATCCAGTGACCAAGCGCCACCCCACAACTTCCGTAGTCTACTGCTACCTTCGCGCTGTCGTGCCGCCATCTCTCCGTAAGTGTTGCCGCTGCACTGTTGTTGAGTTTTCTTATTTCCATTCTCTAGTAGTTCATTACAAGATGTGCGTATATATATATATATATATATATATATGTATATGTATTTTACGTGAACTATAGTAGGATGTATTATTACCTTTTTACCCCTTAAAGCATACCTCTAGATTTATTGTTTTGGGTGTTTAATTTTGTGAGTTTATATTATGTACTTTGGATTTTGAAATCATGGGTATATAACGTGGACTGCATGTGATTTTTTATTTTTAGACTTAGGCACATGTGGGTTTATTTTGTTAAGTTGTTTTTGTAAAAGATTGATTTTTTTAACGAAATTTTTTTATGAAAATACTGATGAATTCTTGAAGTGATTGGTAAGTGCAAAATCTTATTTTAAATCCTTTTAAGAGAATATTTTTGATTTAAACAAAAGTATGATCATCTACTTATAATGATTTCGATATAGTTACGCTATTTTAGTTTTATAAATTATAGTAAGATCTCAATTGTAAATAAATCAGAATTTAATGTTTTAGTCGGAGTTATTATGTTGGATATTGATGAGTTAGAAAGTGATGTTGGTATTTTAGGAATAATGAGAATTTAGGTTTTTGAGGAATTAAAATAGGTTATTTTAGCTTCTTAGGCTTAAATATTGAGATATGTGTTCGATTGGAAATTTATGAAAATTATGTGATTGTGTTATAGGTGAAGATTAATATTTGTTCGGCATTTTTAAGAAAATTTTGAAAAAGTTAAGAAGTCCAGGTAAGCGGGGTTCCTATGCTAGACTTTGCATTAAAATAAAATGAGCTGAGGTTATTTTTAGAAAATATACATATGTTTGATGTCGAAAATAAATTTGAACTACCTTAGTTAATTGTTCTGCATTACTCATAAGAATATGTTTAAGAATAAATTATTTTCTGTCATGACTGGTGTAGACATGAGCTTATTTTTTATATTTTGTTTCTGAACTTTGAAAAGAGAGCGAATATGAAATTTTGTGCATAAATTATAATGTGATATGATTTTGTTCTGTTCTGAAGATTTTATGCACTCTGATATGATCTGATGTGATTTCTGAAAACCTCTGGCATAACATTCTGTTTCTATTTTTGTTCCATTCTGACCTTACCACGGGTGTAAAACTGTGGCCTCTGTTCGGGTTGGTACCAACTTTTCTATTTCTGGTGCACCCACTTTGAAAACAAAGTGGTTTTTTGCGTGGTCTTTCCTATGTGCACACTCGGGGCTCCGAGAATGAATAAGGGGAAGATTCACATTCTATTTCTGCTCAGTTAGCTACTGGGGTTTGCACAACCCTACCACGGGAGTTAAACATGGTATTTGTTCTAATATGATAAGATAAGATGTGATGTTTCAGTTTATGTTATGCCAAAGGGATTTTGATTATGAATATTTTCGAACTTTCGCTCTGATATTTTTGATAACATGTTCTGACGCTGTATTTTGAAACATTATTCTGATTCTGCATTCTGAAAGAAAATATTTTTGTTCTGTATTCTGAACTCTGTAAATGCTCACGTTTACACACTAGTATATGTCCTCTGCTTACTAAGTTGTTGATAACTCATCCCTTATCTCCATATATTTTTCAGATAATTTTGATGGTTCAACTGGAGAACAAGAGTATAAAGTTTTAGCAGGTGTGATAATCAGAGTGGAATAAGTACCCGAGGGTACAAGTGCTTATTTGAGAGTCGTAGTTAGTAAACTGAATTTATATTTCGGGTATTTTGATTTGATGAGTTAAGGATAATTTCGAGTTTTAGAGAGTTTTTAATTTATGTTATTGAGTTTTTCTTTATTGTCCCCATGGAGAAACTTAGATATTTGGATTGATTAAATTGATTAATATTTTGTTGGATTTTTCAGATTTTATAGTTGTACTATTTAAGTTGATTTGAGGTATTAAGAATTAACTCTCCGGACTACCGGGAACGGGGTGTTACACGTTTTTAGTCATATAATCTTCTTGACACCTACATTCAATGGATGTATATCATGTCCTATGTGACTGCAGCGGATATCTGAATGAAATAAAAGTAATAGGGATAAGCAACAAAACAAGCACACGGCTGGACGAAAGTCATTTGTGCGGCTAATGGAGATGAGGGTAAGTCTCCATTTGGGTTGCAAGATGAACATCAACTGCATGTAGCATTATCATTTCTTTGTGATAATTGATATGTTAGGCTTTTTCAAAGTTGTGTATTTCCTTTGTGTTCTGTATATATTAATGACTAATATAATTACTTGCACATTTAGTTATGAAAAAAAAAAAAAAACTCAACAATTGTTATTGTTTATACTTTGTAAATCTAATCCCAATAATTAATTTGATAGCTTGAATGAGGGATTTCTTGCAGATTTGAGTTCTCCATTGTGAACGCTTAGAGCATTGGCATTGGATTAGCCAAATACTTTTTCATCTTCAAATTTAACAAATATCATCCATATTTGCTCCACATTGAATTAGCTAAATTGTTTTCATCCAAACTATAAGCTATAGTAAATTCATTCTTCTTTTCAAATATGAAAAGAACTATAGCTAGTCTAAAAGTATTTTTTTAGATTATTATATTATAAATATGAGATTTTTATTCATATGAGATTTTTACTATCTATATACATATGAGATTATTATATTATAGATTGTTAAATTGTGAAAATAAAAATAAATATGATTTGTTGGAGGTTACTGAAAATTATGAAAATTAATTAAAAATTAATTAAAAAATATAAATAATAAAAAATAATAATATTTTATTATTATAGAGAGTGTGATGACTAATCCAATGTAGACTTCAAGTTTTGAATGATTAGTTAAAAGTGAAAAAGTTACATATTAGTCAAAATTTAAAGAATAAGATGACCAATCCAATGCTAATGCTCTAACTACTTGTACTCCTTTAAATTGTACTCCATAATGGTCTTCATATATTCAATCTAAGCTAGTGTGTAATTTACTTTATTTGCAATCTGGAAATTAGAAGAATTTAGTTGATTTCTTTGAAGAAATCAGGTGGTCAAAGATGAATGAAAAATTTGTGACTACCACTACGGAAGAGAAATATGTGTTAAAAGTAAAATCTCGTGATGTTCGAGATAAATCGATGTCCATATTTTTAGTGCTTAGTACATATTACAAGCACCTAACCTGTGTGACATTTTCTAATGGTTGATAGAATGAGATGACAGAGCTAGAGCCTGAAAAGTGGACTAAGGAGGCTACAGCAACAATATTTAAGGAAATTTTGGGCCACAGGCTAGGGTATGTATGGGGTCTCGGCGAGATGGTTACTCCCGAGTCATCTAGACAATCAACTAATGCCCAAATAGTAGAATTAATTAAACGTGCAAAAAAAAAGTGAGAAAGAAGCTGCACATTATAAGGCTCTACATGATGACTTACGAGTGAATGACATGCTAGTAATGGAGAAACAAGTCGAGTACGACAAGTTTATGGAGAGATATGAGTTAGAGAGGCAGACCCAGGGAGAGTCTCATCAATACATACGTAGCCTTTTAATAATATTATTAGTACATGACTAAACTGTAGATTTTCATTTATTCTTGTTCTTACATTGTTTCTTTTTATGTATCTTCCAACATCTATATGACCAAGAAAAAATAACGTGTTTCATCATTATTCTCTTAATTTTTTCCATTTTGTGAATAGAGTTACTGAACGTGAGATATCACAGAGGAAATCACCTTTGGTGAGTGCAGCGAACTTGGTATTTACCAGTTCCAATAAGTGCAAATTATGTACTTCTCATATAAAAAATCATAAGTGCATATGATTTTTCACCTATATCATCCTCATTTTTTTGGTGCATACTTTGATTGGCGGGATCAAATTGCCAAGTGTTGGATTTTGATCACATTGGGTACTGTGATTTTGAAAGCTGGCTTTAGACCAGACTAAAGAGCTAGCGTACTTAGAGACTTTCTGAAATGGCCTTGTTAGTCTTTTGAATCAAGTATAAGGTAGCTCCAATTTCAAGTGAGACCCTTGTATTAATTGTCAAAAAGTTTCTACATGTTCTATATATGTACATAATATATACATAGTTTGTTATTTTATTTAGAGATGCTATCTTTTAATGCATATAAAAATAAAACGCGACAAATAGATCATTAGGTACTATTGTCCTATGTTAGTCTATATATATATATGTTTAGAGAGAGATCAAATCGAGAAAGAGAGATAATTCCTATTACAAAACTTCAATAATGCATGCATTTTGTGGAGAGAGAACGATTATGGTTTGTGATCGACTTATGATAATGTGTGTTGATTGTGATCATTCACTATGATTGTGGCCAAGTTTTGCTAGAATTGTGGTCGTACATATATGATCTCTTATATTATATGTAGAGAAAAATAGGTTTTAATTTCCAGATCGACATTAATTAATCATCATGCATACGTGTTGCAGCATATTACAGAATATATAAGTGAGTTGAATCATGTAGAGCTAGCTAGCTGACATTGAGCTTTGTATGTATTTTGAGTGAAATGTTGGATTATAATCCAAATGGAAAGTGGCCCGACTTAGTAACTTATATCTTTTATAGATATATAAATATAGTTTGCACAAAACCAAACCTTACAATATGTATTTGTATTTGTATTTATAACGTCTTGGGATCTACGCATATATATGTATATATATATGTATAGATATATATAATATGAATCCTAAAAACAGCACAATTGGTGTTTTATATTTTGTGGGATGATTGACATGTGTAAAATGTTGATGGTTACAAATTTGAGTATTGTAATTTTTATTCATAAAGGTTACAACTTTGAGTTTTGTAATTTTGATTTTATTTATGATTTTGTTGCAGCAAACTTTTTTACATTTCCAAAATGAGTGGGTATGCGGTGTTTCTGTTGTATTGAATAAAATAATTGAATTTGAACACCATGGAAGGAAAAATAATGCACGATTTTTGAGCCCGTTGTTTATGTGAATTGAATGCTTTGTAACTTAGGCCTTGAATATTATGTTTTTGCATAAATATATTGCATTTCTTTACAATTGTGTTCAAGCACTTGAAGTAAAACCGGTGAACCAAATTCAGTTCTTCCCACACTCATTGAAAAATGGCTGTTAGAAAGAAAAACACTTGTAATGAAGAAATTGATGCATTCATGAAGACAACTTGCTATTAGACATTTATAGTTAGAACGTAAAACACCTGTAAATTTATATTCCATTGTGAAATGTTGGATGGTATTGTGTAAAACTTAGTCTTAAATCCTGGTGAATTTCAAATATGTACATCGAGGTTATTTGAATGATGTTGACATATATACACAATCAGATATAAATTTATCCAAACGTAGCATTTTTAATTTATTAGTAAAAAATTAACTTTTATGAAAGAGATAAGTATCAAGGAAAATACAACAACAACAAAATACAAGCAAACTGACCAGGTTTTGAAAAAAAAAAACATTTTCGACAAAAATAACTCGCCGAAAATGTTTTAGAGGCGAGTAAAAACGACGCCGCAAATGTCTTCTGGTGCTTAATGACTCGCCAAGACATTATTTGAAGTGAGTGTATTATCGCCGCAAATATTGGACTTCATATTTCCGACAGAAGTCAACTATCGCCAATAATGTGTATTGAGTTTTATCGACGACTTAAATTCACTGGAAGTATTATATTTTCAGCAATATTAATCGTCGGAAATATACTTAAGCGACTAGTAGATCTATTTTGACAAACCTTTTACTGGCGATCATTTATGACATTTCCAGCGAGAGATATCGCTGAAAATGTGTAGTATTTCTGTTCGTTTGCAAAAATGGCACAAATTGTCTTACTTGGCTCTTTAGAAGTGGTAAAGTGTGGGCAAATATATTTAGCTGGAATTACTTAATAGCGGCAATGTTGGGTTGGGTTGTATCTGCGGCGACTTCTGTCGCCGAAAATAGCATTATTTCTTGTAGTGAGGGTAGGCTGAATACGTATATCATTCCCCTTAGCGGGTGAGTATAATATTTTTTAGGTCTACCTAATAACTTTGAACTTTTGACTGAAATGTTAATTTTTTTTTTAAATAGTAAGTAAATATTATACACATAAAAAATTATTTATAAAAAAATCATCATTACCCTTAATGGAATAAGCAAAAACATTTGCATTTATCTACAAATCGAGACGGTGGGAAATATTTTAAAACCCAACCAAATGGCTCATACGGTAATGGGGGAGTTTGACTTTTCCACTATTTTCCTCATAAACCCAAGATGGAGTTAATATTTTACTGATGTGATGCTATATATTAGTTTGCAAGTTTCATATTGCATGATTCTTTTCCACAAAACAGAAACAATGCAATCACTACAAGAAATAAACTTATTTCTGGCGAAGAAAATCGCTGCAAATACTACCAACCTTCACCGCAAAAACGTTATTCCGGCTAAATAAGTTTTCCCAAATGTCGCCGCTTTTAAACAGCCAAGTAAGACATTTTGTGCCGATCTTCGAAAACGGACAGAAATGCTGTATATTTCCGGCGAGTATATATCGCCGGAAATACATCTATATCGCCAGTAAAGGTTTTTATCATAGTTGCTCAAGTCTATTCCAGTGACTACAAATCGCTGGAAATATAATCTTTGTGGCGAATTTAAGTCGCCGGAAAAGTTCCATTACTGGTGATAATTGACATTTGCCAGAAACACGAAGTCGATTATTGCGGCGATGATATAGTCGCCGCAAATAATTGCAAATAATGTCTCCTCATTACTTGCTGTATTTATTTTCAGCGAGTTACGTTCGCCGGAAATGGTTTTTTTTTTTTTTTTTCAAAACCCATTCTATTTGCTTGTATTTTGTCGTGGTGTTATTTTCCCTGATATTTGTAATTTCATAACAGATAATTGCTTGCTAATAAATTATAAATACTAGATTTGGATAAATTTATATCTGATTGCACATATATATTATATGTCAACATCATTCAATAACCTCGATGTACATATTTAAAATTCACCAAGATTTAAGTGTACGTTTTACATAATACCATCCAACATATCACAATGGAATATAAATTTACAAGTGTTTTTCGTTCAAACTATAAATGTCTAACAACAAGTTGGCTTCATGAATGCACCAGCTTCTTCATTGCAAGTGTTTTTCTTTCTAATCACCATATTCCAACAAGTATGGGAAGAGTTGAATTTGGTTCCCCGATTTTACTTCAAGTGCTTCAACACAACTGTAAAGAAATGCAATGTATTTCTGCAAAAACATAATATTCAAGGCCCAAGTTACAAGGCATTCAATTAATAAAAGATAGCATCTCTTCTTTTTCCTTTGCATCTCTAAATAAAATAACCAACTATGTATATATTATGTACATATATAGAACACGTAGAAACTCTTTGACAATTAATACAAGGATCTTACCTGAAATTGGAGCTACCTTTTACATGATTCAGAAGACTAACGAGTCCATTTCAGAAAGTCTCTACGTACGCTAGCTCTTTAGTCTGGTATAAAGCTAGCTTCCAAAATCACAGTACCCAATGTGAGAAAAATCCAACACTTGGCAATTTGATCCTGCCAAACAAAGTACGCACCAAAAAGAACAAATTATATAGGTGAAAAACCATATGCACTTATGATTTTTTATATGAGAAGTACATAATTTGCGCTTATTGGAACTAGTAAATACCAAGTCCGCTGCACTCACCTAAGGTGATTTCCTCTATGATATCTCGCATTCAGTAACTTCATTGACCAAACAAAAAAAAAATTCAGAATAATGATGAAACAAGTTATTTATTCTTAGTCATATCGATGTTGAAAGATACATAAAAAGCAACAATGTCAGAACAAGAATAAATGAAAATCTGCAGGTCAGTCAGGTACTAATAATATTATTAAAAGGCTACATTTGTACTGATAACTTACCTTGCTGTAGCAATTTCAATGTACATTGATGACCAAGAACTTCCAATGTGCATGTTGGTGGCAAAAGCAACGTACATCGCCAGACAAAAGCTACAAAATATCCTCAACCAAAAAATATACTACCTACCCCACACCAGTAACTGATGTACAAAAGAGGAGGTTCTGGAGATATGGGAGACATTTTGTTGTTATATTATTTCAACTTTCATCTCCTTATCAAAATTGACAAAAAATTGTTATCCTCAAATTTAGTAACTGGCTATGCAGGTCCCTGAGTCTCTCTATGAGACTCTCCCTGGGTCTGCCTCTCTAACTCATATCTCTCCATAAACTTGTCGTACTTGTCTTGTTTCTCCATTAATAACATGACATCCGCTCGTAAGTCATCATGTAAAGCCTTATAATGTGCAGCTCCTTTCTCACTTATTTCTGCACGTTCAATTAATTATACTATTCAGGCATTAGTTTATTGTCTAGATGACTCGTGAATAACCATCTCGCCGAGACCCTGTACATACCCTGGCCTGTGGCCCAAAACTTCCTTAAATATTGTTGTTGCAGCCTCCTTAGTTCGCTTCTCAGGCTCCAGCTCTGCCATCTTTGCTACCATCTCATTCTATCAACCATTGGAAAACATCACACAGGTTAATTGCTCGTAATATGTTCTTAGCACTTAAAATATAGACATCAATTTATCTCGAACATCATGGGATTTTACTTAATTAACACTCACATATTTCTCTTCCGTCATGGGAGTCACAAATTTGTCATTCTTCTTTGACCACCTGACTTCTTTAAAGAAATCAACCAAATTCTCCACATTCCTAGACTGCAAATAAAATAAATTACATACTAACTTAGATTGAATAAATGAACACCATTATGGAGTACAAATTAAAAGAGTACAAGTAGCTAGCATTCACAATGGAACTCAAATCTGCAAGACAAAACTCTCATTCAAGCTATCAAATTAATTGTTGAGATTAGACTTACAAAGTACAAATAATAACGATTGTTGAGTGTTTTTTCTGTTTTTTCATAACTAAATGTGCAAGTAATTATATTAGTCATTGATATATAGAGAACACAAAGGAAATACACAACTTTGAAGAAGCCTAACATATCACGCAGCACAAAGAAATAATAATGTTACATATAGTCAGTGTGCATCTTGCAACCAAAATGGAGACTTACCCTCATCTCCATTAGCCGCACAAATGACCTTCGTCCAGCCGTGTGATTGTTTTGTTGCTTCTCCCTAATACATAGGACATGATATACATCCATTGAATGTAGAGGTGTCAAGAGGATTATATGACTAAAAACATAAGTGGATATAGTTGACTATTTTAACAAAAACTAACCGTTCTAACTAACATTTAATACAGGTGACTATTTTATCAAAAAATTCCACAGCATGTTAATTAAGTATACGACTGCCAACTTACCTTAAAGTCATTGCTTGAATATCGAGCACATAACTCTACCTAAGTGGCTGGTGTCACCGACGGTGGCACATTCGCAAGTGCTTCTTCATTGCTCTCATATTGCTTGTAGGTTCTATGTAAATCATAGCGAATATGATTAAACCGCTTGCGTAGTGTCTTCGTAACCGTATCACGATGGTTCTTCTTGGTCCAGTCGAGGATGAAGTTAGCCTATAGACAAACATTAAGAGTATTAATTATAATCTCCCAGCCCCGAGTTTTACATTACCAATGTTAGGCTTTCATCTACTCTATTTGAACATGTATTGCATTCTCCTACTTTTACCTGAATGCGTGTAATTAATTCTTCCTTCTCATTAGCTGGTACATCGTGCCAGCTAGCATGACTCAAGTCCACATGGTGCTTGACCAACCAGGTAACCCTTGTAGTAAACAAGGTAGCATTTTCACAACAAGGTGCAGTTTCACCGTCCTTTATCCTCAAGGATATCTTTCCATACTTTCACACCTTTTCAAACTCTATGCTCTTTGCAGCTCCTCGCCCACGCTTCTGGTGAAGTGGTACTAGTTGTTTCCGAGAGTGAAAATGTCATCATAGTTCAATAATTAAACTAATCAACATGTTAAACCAATTAGTTCATCATCATGCTACTATTTGTTTAAGGGAATGGTCCAAATTAACCAGGACATTTAGGAAGTAATGCCTCCTAGTGTGCTGTCATCACAAACTTGGCTAAATTGGCAAAAGATAACAAACTAAATAATTCTCAAGCAAATTACACATTCATTCAATGGAAGATCCCCTATTCTTGAAGTAAATTGCACACTGCAAACGGCCAGGGTACTAGAATTGTATTCAAGTTGTAATCTAATTAGATTCAATGTAATCTAATTAGATCATTCTTTATGCAAATGATGATGCTCGGCCTCTCAAACCCAGTAAAATTATAGAATATATATATATATATATATATATATATATATATATATATAGAAGTATCCAATTAATTTGGATAACCATGACAAGCTAGCTAGTTCATATATACTCAATAAACATGCATAATCTAGTGATCATCAGCCCATGCTTTATACACATGACCTATATAAATATATATATATATATCTATATATATGTCTATGTGTTTGTGTGTGTGTAATTCACTGAAACCCTTCATGAGTTTTTGCCTTCAACATTCATGGAAGCTCATGCATCATGCATGGGTCTTGTTTAACATATAAAAACCTAATGATCTTAAGCAGATATTAATTATGATCAGTTAGTCATGAAAATCATAATCAGATATTTCTGATCTCAGCGCCAACAATATCCCTTGTTCCAGTCAAAGAAAAGAAACAAGATGATAACTTAATTACCATGCATTTCTGTACGTGAGAATTGTAAAACCAATTAATTAGCTGTTTTCATCCTAGCTAGCTAGCTAGAGCTATATCTTGAATTAATACTTGCATGGATTACAAATTAATCTCGTGATTGAATGTAGATCTAGAGTCTGTCTCAAATATAATGCTTCCGCATGAGTACTAGTACTTTACCATGCAATATATTATGCAAGCTACCGGATATTATAAATGTACGTCTAGTATAGTAAACGAAAAGAAAAAGGAAAAACATTCTTAATTTTTAAGGCAAATATGCATGCTAGTATGTACTTGCAGACTGATTGCAAAATTGATCCCTAATTCCCTGCAAATATAGTTCAACCTTGTGATATTATGTAGAATTAACATGAGTATAACTAGTAGCTTGTGCATGCACTGGTCACCTCTCTCTCTCTCTCTCTATATATATATATATATTATATCTAGTGTAAACTATGAAGTATTTTAATTAATTCAGTACTTGTCAGCATGATATATAATCTGAAATGATCAAAAAACTGATCAATATTTTACATTATATGTATTATATCCATTAATCTCAAGTGTAATGGAGAAGATCATATTCTCCTTAATTAATGGGGAAGATGTCTCAAAAATATATATATGCAGCTTGATCAGTCATTGATCAATGAGTGTATATATATATATATATAGAGAGAGAGAGAGAGAGAGAGATGCTAGGTAAAAGCCTTATATATGAAGTTGATCTTGTACATGATTCTCTGCCCTCTTAAGTATTAATATTTTTGGCACCATTACTCTTTATTGGCTCAAGCAAAGTCACACTGTATGAAACATGAACAAGTTTAATAACATGATCAACTCAGTTAGTTATAATATGTTAATTTTAAGTATGATATTGCAACACAGGCAATTATAATTAGGTCGTGCACATGATATTGTAGAAAGAGGAAAAAAATTAAAAGTCCAATATCTTTTCTAATGTCATCTAATTTAATTATGCAATAATATTCAAATTACAGAATATATACTACATCATATATATTTTAGGCAAACAAAACTCCGAGTGATTTCTAAGATCATGAAGCAAATAGTGGTTAGTTTTGTCCTGATTGGTGAGACAGTTTCATGAGATTATCAAAGCAAGGCATGGTTCAATTCGTAATATCCAATTTAATTATCATAAGGTCCTGAATTAATTTGAACAGTTTTGAAAGTTGTTAACGCGAGTAGGTAGTACTGCTACAATAAGTCAATAACGAATGTACAATATCCTATATATATATACTAATTTAATTTCAATTTGATATTGCCTCTGAGCATATAATTAATGCATGTGATGCGACATGATGGGATCAAATTAATAGGAACGTACGTATATATAAACTACTAGTACTGTACACCCAATGGTAAATAATTTGTTGCAGAATGCATGCACAGATCATCGAATTCCAACACATGCGAATTAGGAAATTTCAACGTGGCTAGCTAAAGAGGTTCATGCATCAATATTTACCCTCATTTCGATGGCTTTGTACAAGGACGTTGTACATAATATATAATAAAGTCTAGCTTGGAATGCTGGAAAAAATAAATAAAAGGTTGCTTAACTGTTTAGTTTGTGACTAGTAGTACTACTAAACCAACCAGAATAATTAATCTTAAACCTTACTTTCAATTTCAAGAACGACATAGACATCAGGCAGCAAGCTGCTAGCTAGGTTACGACAAAAGAGTATTATATATAATGATGATGATAAACGAATTAGCAAAACTCAAAACAGCATGAAGAGACTACTAAAAATCTAAAGTTCGAGTTGTCTGTCCTAGTACTCATGATCATGTATATATATGTGTATATATATATATATGCAAGTGACTTTTGTTTTGCAGCGCCCGCAAGTGATATATGATCATATATATATATATATAATATGGTGTTTCTAATTGATTAATGAGAGGGCATACATATAGTGAATGAACAGTTTTTGAGGAAGAAGTACTTAGAATTTGTTCTACAGTGAGATCAGTTGAGAAGGGCATGAAGAGATCATCGATCGGTGAGAGACTCAAACTAAATATATAGTAATAAAAGCAAAACATATTGAAGCTGGAATGATATGATATAATAATATAATGGATATATATACTCAACCCCCTCCCAGAAAAAGAGAGACAAACACTACAACAAAATTTGTCTTTTGTGACAGAGGAAACTGTCACAAAAAAATGGCAAACCGTCACTAAACATATTTGGTGACGGTTTGAAACCGTCACCACGACCATCACCTAAAGTGCGTCACAGAAAACATTTGGTGACGGTTTACTGTTCAACAGTCACAAAAAATATTTTTAGTGACGGTTGGAAGTGTTCCATTCGGTACAACATTCGAACGTTCCTTTTTTTGTGACAGTTATGAACTGTCATAGAAAATCACGTTCGGACGTTATACCCGACCGATTGGCGTTCGAATGAGAGAATTTGACGTTCGTTGAATATCATTTGAACGTATCATATTTACATTCGGACGTTAACCCAATCGATTGGCTTTCGAATGAGAGAATTTGACGTTCGTTGATTATCGTTCTAACATATCATATTTACGTTCGAATGTTAATGCGTCCGAACGTTAATTACAATAAACGTTCGAATATTTGTTCGAACGTAAACGTAAATGTTCAAACCTAGCGTGTTTAATGTTCGGACGTTATTTCGAATGTAAACGAATGAGTGTTCGAATGCAAGTTCTTTGTTCGAACGTTAATCGCTTTACCGTTCGAACGATTTGTTCGTTTTAGCGTGAGGACGTTCGAACGTATGGTTTGACGTTCGAACGATCTAATTGTATTTACGTTCAAACGTTTGTTAGAGTGTGAACCAACGTTCGAACGATTTTTATTTACATTCGAACGTACAGATCAGAAATACTAATTTCATAAAATTTAAAAACATAATACCAATTGTATCATTTTACATACCCAATTAACAAGTAACAATGTCTTATAAAAGCACAAAAATAGATATTAAAACTAGTCAGAAATATTGATAAAATTTATTTCTTCTTTGGGATTCTGTTGCAACGACATAACACGCTCCATTTGCACCATCATCTCCCGTTGCACTTGCTCTTGCACTTCACTGCGTATTCTTTCCTCCTGGTCTCTCTGTTGGTCCTACAAATGCGTCTCTAAATGAGACTGTCGTTCTAAGAGAGACTCTAACTCTTGCTGTCTCGACCTCATATACTCATTCTCACGCCGTGCAGCTTCTAAATCGGCCGTAAGATTATTAATTTGTGAAGCCGATGAGGTTGAGGAGGATGAATATTTATGCATGATAGATTGTCCCAAACCTCTTGTCATACTAGACTATAGCCCGAGCACTTGAGTGAATATGTCTATGTCACTAGGAGAGGATTCCTCAGAAGCCGACTGCAGCTCCATCATTTTTCTCTACAATTTAAAAGGTAATGATCGTAAATAATTAGTAACATATTAAAAGAAATAGAAATAAGAAATAAACTATTAAAATGTTATATAAATAATTTATTTAACAAAATTAACACTGCTTACATAATTATCTGCAGCGATAGGATCCATCCACTCACTATACTCATTAGTGTGAGCAGCAGCATAGACATGAATGAGGGAAAAGTTTTCAGGATCATCACGTTTCTAACAAAACGACAATATTAGCAATTTTAAAAAGATAATGTTAGTACTTATCAGAAAGAATATCAGGAAAATAAATGAATTCTATAATTTTTTAATTACCATTTTTTCAGCAAGACGGTGGAATGACCTTGAACCGACACGATGGTGGACAGTCAGAGCGGATCTATTCTGTGCATTTGTAGAACTCAAGTGCTACAAAATATATTAAAAATGTTAATTGTAATATGTATACATATAATATATAGAACGAATATGAATGTAAATAATTAAAAGATATAAATGTAAAATACCTGATAATCTGGAGATGCGAAAAGATCACAACACTTTCTCCAATCATCTAACTTCATCTGCTGAAAAGGAGACTGCGCAGCCTCTTCCAACGTCTCAAACTTCTTGAAGTGGTCATGACATCGTCCTTTGTGACGTCGGAATAGTGTAGCCATCAACTCATTCACGGTTCTCAAATCCTCGCTACGGCCAAAGTCGAGGTCGAATTCATCCTAACAAGGGAATCATGTCAAAAATATAATATATTAATCTAGGTGAAAAAAATGTACTGAAAAGTAAACTCACCAGCACACGACTTCGAATGTGCTCCTTAATCTCATTCGGAACATCTCGCCATGAGCACACATAAAATGGAGCATAAGCTCGAACTACTGTGCCAATATAGGAGGAAAGTGCTGCTGCACTATCATCCACTCCTCCAGTGGAGTTATCAGGAATTGTGATCTTCAGTTTATCGTGCCTTCTATTTTTTTCAAGAGAGATTCCACGTGTATAACCACGACCGCGATGTGCAGATGCATCAACTACATGATAATAGATATACTATAATTATAATTATATAGCTATTGAGAAAAAAAATTAACTATATATATAATTATCAACGACAATATTTCCTTACTGGTAGGTGTCGACTGGCTGTTGTTCTCTTCTGTGTTAGCTTGATCTTCAGGAACGGATTCCTCGAGTGGGGAGTCCTCAATGGATTCAGGACTTTGACTTGGCGGAGGCACATTTCTTCGTTGTCGTTTTGGCGGCATTCTTGAAAATAATTAATTATATCAAAGAAAATTAATTAGAGGAAATTATGAAAATTGAAGATATTTTATAGTCACCTAGCTATATGAATAAAATATTTAGTACTTTTATTCTTCATTTTCAGATGAATTTTCCATGCTTGTTTCAGAATCTCCATCAATAACATCTTCATCATCATCATGCACCTCTTCTTCATCATCCTTATCCACCTCCTGCCCTGATTCTGATTCGTCTTCATCTTCTGACTCGTCTTCTTCTTCTTCCTCCTCACTTACTTGAATTGAATGATCATTTAATACAGACGGGTTGAGATGGACGGGTGGGACATCATCTCTACACAAGGGGAGCAACTCGAGTGCACCGAGGTCAACAAACAAGTTAATACCCTCTCCATCTCCCTGGTATGCCTCAACAATTGGAGTGTCATCTTCATCTCTCCACTATTCTCGTAATCTGCACTCATTCCTGCTTCATATATATTTTGAGGAACAAATTTTTGTATGACTCGCCAAGTTATCTCTCCACTATCTTCATCAGCACTTTTCATTGGATCGACCAAGTAATAGACTTGGGTAGCTTGACAAGCCAATACGAATGGATCATCTTCGTACCATTTAGATGCAGTATTGACACTCGTAAAGTGATTATCCCAATGTATAGAAACCCGACCACCGCCTAGATCCCACCAATCACATTTAAAGACATATGTTACAAACCCACCTAGATATTTCAATCCGATAATATCACGTATGACACCATAATAGTCAATATCATCTATTCCATGACTCCCCTCGACCAACACACCATAGTTTTGAGTCTTTCTATTACGTTCACGGTCCAAAGTTTGGAATCTATAACCTCAAACCGTGCATGTAGTATATCCAAGTGCTCTATTTGAGGGACCACGGGCCAATGCATACAATTCAGAAGAAATTGATCCGGGATCACGAGCACGTTGTTCTAAAATCTAACAATTAAAATAGTATATATTTATTATTTCATTATCCATAGTTAAAAATTTCACAATATAACATATATATAATTTTAGTTCATACACGTTCTTCAAACCATCCGGGAAATTCTTCCTCGTGTCTTGCCTCTATATTTTCTACGCCTTCCGTCCTAAGTTTGTCCATGTGGTCACTGTTATAACATGTTGCAAAAGAAGTATATTTTGAGCACAACAATTATAATTAATTTTAAAAGAACTATAATTATTCAAAGCAATGAAATGACATACCTAAGATAATCATCAATCTCTCGGCAATTATTTAGCACATACCACCGAACTTTACCCAACTCTCCATCAATTAAATCGTAACCTGTTTGTGCACCCAAGGGTCGTACATTCTGGGAAAACACTGATAGCTCACGAGGAGGCGGAGTAGCAAGATCAGCATTTCGCTCTTGATGATTAAATCGTGTCTCAACACCACGAAGATATAGAGAGCAAAATGTTAACCATTCATCGTGTATATAGGCCTCTGCTATTGAACCCTCAGCTTTGGCTTTATTCCCAACAGTGCGCTTTAATCGACCCAAAGATCTTTCAACTGGATACATCCAACGGAACTGCACCGGTCCACCCAGAAGTACCTCTCACGGTAAATGTATTGCTAAATGGACCATGACATCAAAAAATGATGGTGGAAAGATCTGCTCGAATTTACATAGTATAGTAGCAATGTCTTCTTCCAATTTCGACAACACATCTCGATTTACTACCCGAGCGCACAAATCCTTGAAAAACATACAGAGTTCAGATATGGCGACACGTACATTAGATGTCAGCTTCCCACGAATTCCCACAGGTAATAACTTCTGCAAAAATACGTGACAATCATGACTTTTCAATCCATTGATTTTCCAATCATCAGGACTCACGCATCTACCAATATTTGAAGCATAACCATCTGGCAACTTCACACCTTGCAACCATTTGCAGAAATCCATCCTCTCCTCCCTCGTCATCGTAAAACATGCATGCGGCATGACTACCATATTGCCTTCCACCCGCAAATGCAAATTATGTTTAATTTTCATTCTCTCAAGATCTTCCCTCGTCTTGATCGTGTCTTTCGTCTTTTTGTTAATACTCATCAATGTACCCAGTATATTATCACAAATATTCTTCTCTATGTGCATTACATCCAAACTATGTCGCAACTTACATGACGACCAATACGGCAAGTCAAAAAAAATACTATGCTTTGTCCAATTCAATTCTATTACGGCTCGTTCTTCTCTTGTTCTCTTGTTCTTTCCCCGACCTTTGCCAAAATTGTTCGCTCTAACATGTTGCAGTTGTTCCATTATCTCTTCTCCAGACAACTATTTTGGTGCAATCCTATCCTCTACTCTCCCATCAAACTTGGCACATTCTCTTCTCTATGCATGATTTGCTGGTAAATAACGTCGATGACCCATGAAACACAACTTCTGAGAATATTTTAGCCACTCACTAGCAGTTTCTTTATTACACGTCAGACACGCTAACTTCCCTTTCGTACTCCAGCCGGAAAGATTCCTATACGCCGGAAAATCATTTATGGTCCACATTACCGCAGCATGCATCTGAAAAGATGTCGACTTAGATGCATCATAAGTTCTAACGCCTGTTTCCCATAACTCTTTCAGCTCTTCAATCAACGGCTGCATGAATACGTCAATATCATTCCCAGGTGATCTAGGGCCAGGGATGAGTGAAGTTAACAAAAAGTTTGGCGCCTTCATGCACCTCCATGGTGGAAGATTGTACGGAATCAATACCACGGGCCAAGTGCTGTAACTTGTACTCATATTCCCAAAAGGGTTGAATCCATCGGTTGTGAGTCCCAGGCGCACGTTCCGAGCTTCTAACCCGAACTCTGAATACTGATTATCGAAAGACTGCCACGCAAGTGAATCAGCTGGATGCCTCATATATGCGTCATTCTTAACTCTTTTCTCCTCGTGTCACCTCATATCATGAGCTGTTTTCTTACACATATATAGTCTTTGCAACCTAGGTTTCAAGGGAAAATACCGCAACACCTTAACCGGCACGTTTTTCTTACCTTTCCACCTCGACTCTCCACATACAGGACATGCTTGTTTCTCCTCGTTCTCCTTCCAGAACAATACACAATCATTCTTGCATGCATGTATGGACTTGTACTCAAATCCTAATCCGTTTCTCAACTGTTTAGCTTCATAAAAGTTCTTAGGCAATGCAGACCCTTCGGAAAGCACCTCGTTAAATAAGTCTAATACCATGTTTATTGCTTTCGTCGACATCCCACACAATGATTTAATGTGAAGCAACCGTACAATAAACGACATTTTGGAATGTTTTGTACAACCTGGGTAAAGCTCGCGCTTTGCATCTTCCCACAGTGAAGGAAAATTTTCATAATCAGTCCCTGATCCACCACTTAAGGCATTGTCGTTAACCTCATTCATAAACATCCAAGCTCCAATGTCACCCAACATCTCCTCCATCTCATCATGCTCATAATCATCATCCATGTGCCGTAAATAATTGTGATGATCGACCAATACATCTGCTGACCCTTCATACGGCTCACCATGCAGTACCCATCGCGTATACCCCAGATCCATACCGTTCACAAATATATGACGCTCTACTTCATCCAATCCTATCGCACACAAATTTTTACACCCTCGACATGGACACTTAATGTGACCACGACTATCAGCAGAGGCCCGTGCAAAATCATTGAAGGTTCTTACTCCACGTGCATAGGGTACGTAATCCTTTCCAAGTCTATCGTCCAGACGCATCCAATTTTTGTCCATTTCTAAAAACATCTATATATTAATAACACGTACATTGAAAATTCACATACATGTCATGCTCCAATTCTCATTGCTTTTTTGATAAGGTAGTTGGTCATATTCCATTCGAGATTATATTCTCCATATTGCACAAATCTCGTCACTCTACTAATTTCCATGTTAGTAGAAATTTCGGCAGTACCACCCCATAGTTCTCCAAGTATACATGTTCAAATATCGGGATTGTGACCCTACGAACAGTATACCCAAAGAACAGTAGAAGAAGACACCGAAACTTCATATTAAATGTGGAAAGTAGCGAGTAACAAAAATGTGCAATACAGATAATATAATCTCAAACTGTCCACACTGGACAATTCAGGAATCAGTGGACACATAAATATACACTGATTCCCAAACGGGTCTAAGGGTATTTATGCAATGTCACACGCATCTAGCAAAAAATCATACAAACAATATCTCCATGTTGTTTAAATTGACAATGTCACCTTCAAGTAGTGTTATATTGTTAAACTAAAGAGAGATGAAAGATTATGTGACCCTAAGTTTCGTGTCTTGTACACAACGAGGGAGAATGATCTTGAAGAAATGTTTTTTTTTTTTTATGGAAACAGACTCGTTTCATTAATAAAACGAAGTTACAAATGTGACTTATACATAGAAAATCCAGACTATAAGCCAAACTACGCATCAGATCTGGGGCTTCCCCATACACAAATTTCTTTGTGGCGAACATTATCTTAACTTCTAGGAACTCTCTCTAAACAGAGAAAGCGCTCTATAAAAACAGAACTTCACGATCCCCTCTGTCCTCACAAGGAGGAAGAGTATGGGGCACTGCTATAGATATTAAATCCAAAAGCCTATTTTTATTATAATACTAGCTAAAATAACAACAAATAAAATCACATAACCAAACTACAACTCCACAAGCACTGGCGTGAACTCGGACGTCACGCCTACCGCAAGCATCGGCTAATTGAATCTCGACGACACGAGCACCCAGCTTCACGCACGAGTACACAACCTCCATTGCGTAGGCAAACCTACGCATGAGCACTGGTCGTACGACCACCAGCCATAACATCGTCCGCCTCTCTCGAACAGCTCTTGCTCCGAATTGCGTTCGATCCAAAACTCAACACCACACTTGGGTAAAAAAACAAACAAATTGATCGACAGAAAAACAAAACTGGACAACAAAACGAGTGAACAGTGCACATAACGTCGGCAGTGGCGCGTGCATCTCACTGGTCACTTTGGGAGGAAAGTTGGCAGTCAATCTTGGAAGTCTCGGAGTCGAGGAGTCCAGAGAAGCCGAGCGTGTCGTCGGAAAAAAGCTCCCCGGTGGCGCATGATGGACACGCACAGACGCGGTCCGGAAACTTACTCCCGCGTGTGCAGGCTACGTTCCACTCCGATGGACGCCGGATTTGGTGGTCTTGAAGATCGGCGGCTGGGCATCGTCCCGGAGTGGTGCGTGTTGACAAGTGATGGACGGAAAGACCCGAAATGACACTCCTCCTTTATTCGGCCTGAAAAACACAAAAACTAACAGAAAACAACACAGACAGAAAGAAAGGTGATCGGAAGGAGAAGAGATGAGGGGGGAGGAGCCGAAGCTCCCACCCCCTTTCGCTATCTCTAGAGTCTGGAGGTGTTTAGATCAAAGGTTTGGACCGTCTCAATCTTGAAGAAATGTTTAAATTTTAGTCTAATTACTTAACCGTCACAAACTATACTATGACAGTCAAGCAATTAAATTGAAATTCCAACATTTCTTCAAGATCATATTCTCTCGTTGTGTACAAGATCATCATTCTTAAAGTATAATTTTAATTGTGATACTTAATTTCAAAGGTTATACTATAATTTTAATTATTATAATTTGTAAAGAGTTATTTTAATTGTTATACTTAATTTCAAATATTATTATCACATTTTAATTATTACTATTCGTAAAGTTGAATTTTAATTATCATACTTATGCTCAAAGGTTAATCTAATTGCTTAACTGTCATAGACTCTCCAGTCCTGACAACTCTCAATTAGTGTATGTCAAGATCGGAGGAGAGTAGTCAAGGCCGGAGAGACTATGACAGTCAAGCAATTAGACTAAAATTTAGAGATTATAATTGTTATATATAATTTTAAAGGTTATTATATAATTTTAATTATTATCATTCCACAATTATAATCTTAATTGTTATACTTAATTGAGTGAGTTATTTATTTATATAGACAATAAGTATATAAGTTTTATATAAGCATCTATTTATTATACCTTATTTTCTTTCTCTTTAGTTTATAATAAATAAGTATATTTACATATTCCAACTCTACTTATTTAGTAGGTTCAAGACTTTTTTATTGAAGAGTATTTTAAAGGTTATATTATAATAATAATTATTATCATTCTTAAAGTATAATTTTAATTGTTATACTTAAATTTCAAAGGTTATAATATAATTTTAAATATTATAATTCTTAAAGAGTTACTTTTATTTGTTATTACTTAATTTCAAATATTATTATAAATATTTAATTATTACTATTCTTAAAGTTTCCTATTTTAATTATCATACTTAAATTTCAAAGGTTATAATATAATTTTAATTATTATAATTCTTAAAGAGTTACTTTTCTTTGTTATTACTTAATTTGAAATATTATTATCACAATATTTCAATTGTAAGCATAAATAACATGCCACATGTATTAACATATTCTATAACTTGAGTAAGCAATAAACATGTATTAACAAAGCCTAATGACAATATATTTCTAATAATGATTTTTCAAAACGTCATTCACAAATAATAAACACAATATTTCAAATCCATATCACAACATATTCACAATAACTCACAAACTATTTACAAACTATACAAATAATAATCACAATATTTCAATTGTAAGAATAAAATAACATGCCACATGTATTAACATATTCTATAACTTGAGTAAGCAATAAACATGTATTAACAATAAACACGTATTAACAAAACCTAATGACAATATATTTCTAATAATGTTTTTTCAAAACGTCATTCACAAATAATAAACACAATATTTTAAATTCATATCACAACATATTTACAATAACTCACAAACTATTTACAAACTATACAAACAATAATCACAATATTTCAAGAGTAAGCATAAAATCACAACAACATATTGATAAAGTTTAGAAATATACCTAGCACTCACAATATCCTCTTATAAATCAAAATCTTTCAACTTCCCAAAACAACCAATCCTTCAAAAAATACAACACTAATTTATTAGAAATATTCTATAATAAAAACACAATATAAATATCATAAAATTCAAAAAAAGACAAGAAATCAAAATTTTTTGTTACCAAAACTCAACTCTATCTCACTCTAACCCTCTCTCTCTCTCTCTCTCTCTCTCTCTCTCTCTCTCTCTCTCTCTCTCTCTCTCTCTCTCTCTCTCTCTCTCTCTCTCTCTCTCTCTCTCTCTCTCTCTGTGCATGACCCTCTCTTTCTGTTGCGCGCACGGGAGAAGAAGAAATGATGCACTTCCTCCCGTGCGCGTACTGATTAAGTTCTAAAATTATTAGTTTAAACGTTCGAACGTTTAAGTTTTACGTCCGAACGTTATATTCTAAAATTATTCCCGCCCAGAACGTTCGGACGTTTACAATACACGTTCGAACGTACCCTTCTTATGATATAACATAAAATCTAGCGGGAAAGTTCCCGCACTTTCCTCATTTTATGTTCGAATGTATCACAATTTTTCGTTCGAACGTTCGTAGATTTATAGATAAACGTTCGAACATTTAACTTAAACGTCCGAACGTACATTTCATGAAAGTGTTACCATATTTGAGCGGGAAATCTCCCGCACTAATTTAACTAACGTTCGAACGTTAACAGATTTCGTGTTCGAACGTATAGTATAAACGTCCGAACGTCTGAATAATCACACAGATACCTTAATCGAGCGGGAAAATTCCCGCCTCTTAGTTTAACGTTCGAACGTTAACTTGAAACGTTCGAACGTACGATTCCTACTATACTAACTTATAGTATAATATATATACTACATTTTATATATCTATAACTATATACTACATTGTATAGTATGATAGCATAATACTTTAAATGAGAACATAAATGTATATAATATATAAACTATACCTTATATATAAATCAATAATATATATTAAATTGTTACTTATTAAATTCTTTATTATATACTAACTTATAATATAATATATATATACTACATTTTATATATTTATAACTATATACTACATTGATGTCTGAAGATATGTACGGCCAACTTCATAGCCACAAACGCAACAAATGAAGCTACGCAACTACAACGTGATCACCAAGCTAGCTAGCTAGTCGGTCCTATATTTTTTATTTTTTTTAAGACATAATTTATATTATACTTATAATTTGAATAATAATCATATTCTAACTAAATTAGTATGAATATATTATATATACTTACTCCATGTTATATATTAAACTTCATATTATATGTATATTAAATGTTTTTAATTTTTACTTAAAATTAAGATTATAAACTTATAATTTTCGGGTTAAACATATTCAATAAAAATTCAAAAATAATAATCACAATATTTTAAATCCATATCACAGAATATTCACAATATTCTCACAACAATATTTATACACATATTAATTGATCAATAAACACCATAAACTCATAAACTATTCACAAAATTCACAAACAATAATCACAATTATTTCAAGAGTAAGCATAAAATCACAACAATATGTATAAACATATTGCTAAACTTTAGAAATAAAACAAGTACTCACAAAAAAACCAATTAATCTAATTGTCAATAATATTATATAACATCCTAATATATAACATAAACATTTATAATATAATATATTATAAATAATATTTTGGAAATTAAATTGACAAACGTTCGAACGTAATAATAATTACGTTCTATAAGGCCAAAACAAAATGTCGAAACAACATTTCCAAAACGTATCCATCGTCTACTCCGTTGCACGCCGCCACGCCTTCGTCACCGCCGCCGTCAACTCCGCCACAACCGTCACTAAAAGGTAGGCATTCATCTTTTATTCAAATAACATGTATTTTATTGAGATTTGGATTGAGCTTTGTTTAAAACTGGATAAGTGGTGGCCGGATTTTCAACTCCATTTTCCGGCCACCACGGCCAGCCATTGGCCGAATAGTCACCGTAGAAATGTTTCTTGAATTGTATACTTCATTTCTACGGTGACATTTCGGCATTTAGAACTTTGTAGAGAAATTTCGAGATTTCAATAATGGCTGAGTCGACTCAGCCATTCTGCATCGTAACGTTCGAACGTACGACGTTTAAATTACAGAGCCGTTACAGCTTCTACGTTCGAACGTTCATTGTCTTACATTCGGACGTCAAATTCATCAATTTTCAGTCTAAACGTTTAATGTATACGTCTGGACGTACTACTTTTTAAATATTATTAAACGACATACATTCGAACGTGAATATTTTACTCTCGCACGTAAATCACATACGGTCGGACGTTTAATTATAACGTTCGAACATAGTGATTTTCTACGTTATTCATGCTTTGACGTTTGGACGTTCGTATTTACGTTCACATGTAAAACAAATACGTTCGAACGTATAACATTAATGTCCAAACGTACGTCAGCCAATATTTATTTACTGCTTATGTTTGAACGTCTATGTTTTACATTATTCGTATATGTTTTACGTTCAAACGTAAATTTATTTACATTATTTTACGTGCGAACGTATAAATAAACGTCTGAACGTTTTATCTTTAACGTTCGAATGTTAAAGATAAAATGTTTGAATGTTAATGCAGAGCAGCTTAAAATTAATACAAAAAAATACATTAATGTAAATAATTTTTTTTCCTTTTCTATTTTCAGGATATGGCTCTTCCACTGCATACTAGGAAACAAAGGAGGGAAGGAGCCACGTCGGACACTGCCCGTATCGAAGCTCATACTGTTATAGTAAAGCGAGAGGTCCTGATTAATGAGTTCGACGAACTCTGTTGGCAGCAGACGAACCTGAGAGATGTTTTCATCAGTAGAGGCTGGGGAAATATCTGCACATTGAGTGGGAAGGTATAACCCTCAATGGTTCAAGAATTCTATATGGGGATGTGTGACATGCCTCAGGATGCATCATCTCACACCGTGACTGTACTCGGTGTTTCCATTGAGGTATCACCAGATGTCATCGGCGAGCACCTCGGGATTTGTCGAGGAGTTGAGACATTTGCACGCTCAACACCCCGTGAGGATGTAGGCACTTCTACATCATCTACTGGCCGCCCATTTGAGCCAGCATCAGCCAGAGATGCAGGCCAGTTAGAGGCTGAGGATACTGGCGTCGAGGCTCGGGATGATGACCGAGACGAGGATTTCTACATCCTCACCTGGAGGAACCGCATGCAGATCGAGCGGAAGAACGCCTTCAACCAGAACCATCTGCTGCATTTCTTCCACACGTTGCACCTTATTGTTGCAACAAATGTCAATCCCGTGGCTCATAAAACCACATTTAGTCTACTTCGGGCACAATTTTTGATACGAGTGGCACGTGGAGATCCTATAGATTTGCCACTGCACATCTTTGAGAGGATCCGTTACGAGGCGAGCATCGTCTCCACGGATAATCTCTCATACGGTGTCCTAATCAGCCGACTATTACTTGCCCGGGGAGTGCCAACCTAGCCAGAGGAGCAGGTCAAAGATCATATGAGCCCCCTCGACATGACCACGCATTGACGTAGCATTGGACAGGTGAGGGGACGTCAGCCACCCCCTGTAAAGGATCTAGTTCCTCCAACGCAGCCTGAGCCAGGTCATGTCGGGAGTAGTAGTCAGCATACGCCGAGTACATTTGCAGGAGATGTGCGGCCTGCTTGGGTTGATGCGGTCATCTCACAGCTGACAGTGCATATCGATCATAAGATCGATCAATCGCTCAAGGTTATATCGGCGTCTGTTGCCGAACTCACCCATCGTGTAACTATCCTCAACGACAAGGTTGATACCTTGACTGAGGAGGTACGGAGTTCGACTTTTACGGATAACGTTATCATCTGTCTGTTGTTTACTACATTCTATCAAATTTTGTATTTTATTTTTAATATTTGTAACGAAAAATATTATTAAATATTTCTATCGTTTTTTAATTGCAATTTTTAATCTTCTTTGATGTTATATTTTCCAACTTTAATACTAAATCACTGCATTTCAAATATATATAAACATAAATATATATTTATATATTACAAATTGTGTATATATAAATATATACAATTCAATTTTTTAGACTTGTTCACAAATTATGCACAATAAAAACCACATAATTTTTAAATTAAAGTCATTTAATTTAAATTTACAATGAACGTTCGAATGTTATTACTTAATGTTCGAACATTGGCGCAAACATTTTACGTTCGAACGTTAATTAATAACATTCGAACGGTTGCGCCAAAACATTTTACGTTCAAATGTAAACAGACATAACGTTCGAATGTATATGTGACGTTTGAACGTATATTTCCCATACGTTGGAACGTAAAAAATCTCATTCAATCTTTAGTGAAGGTTTCCAAAAACTGTCACAGAAAATGCCTTTTAGTGACGGTCTAGGGACTGTCACAATTTTTCAACCGTCACTAAAAAGCAATTGTGTTGTAGTGAAAGATATTGCAGAAATATCAGATAGTAATGGTACCTTTTATGGCTCTGAAAACTTTTTCTGCAACACCTACGGGGGGGGTGTGCCCAACGAACCAACGACAAGAAAATCAACCTACCAGGGTAATAATACAAGACTTCAATAACATCGGGCGGGTAGCTTGCTAGCCACTGCACACGTTGGCTTGATCAGCAGCCAGGAAAAGTTGTTATAATTAATTAGCAGCTTAATTAAAGAACATTAATATTCATGTAAACAGTAGGGGTGTTCATCCGGATCCGGATCCGGATATCCAGCCATAACCGGATCCGGATCCGAATGCTAAAATCAGGGCGGTTATCCGCCGGGCGGATAACCGGATTCAATCCGGATTATAACCGGATCTAATCCAGGTTATAACCGGATTTAATCCGGCTTTAATTTTTTTTTTTTTTAAAAAGACTTTAAAACTTAAAAAAATATTTTTATAGCACTTAGTTTTTTTTTTTTAAATTCTGATAATAAATTAACAAAAAAAATAAATAAATAAGCAAAATAAATAAAAATGTAAAATAAATAATATTGTTGTTACATCACAATGCAAGACGTAAATTTACAAGAAACAAAAGAAATAAAAATACATCACAACTAATTAAACTAAAACATAAATTTACAAAGAACAAAAGAAATAAATGTACAAAGATCAAAATTTATTAGTCTTCACATCTTGTATTAATCCAGTGCTATTTTGGAAGTAAAACTGAAAGATGATTTTTCAGGATTATGGTCTGTCAGAAGCCAATACTGCTTATATCTAACTGTAAACTAGTTGAACTAGTATGAACCAACATTTTATGAATTCCCTAAACAACCGAACAAGAAGTGAAAAGACAAAAATAGAATTACATAATTCTTACTTTTATAGCTTGCTCCATATTAGATGTCACATACAATGAGCCAGAGATTTTCAAAGGGGCATCATAAAAAACTTTTAGAAACTTAATAAAAATACGAGCCATTTGCCAGTCTTCAAACGGAGGTGCCAAAAGTTGTGACTCCTTCACTCCCATTAGTACGAAAGCTCTTTCGTATTTTTCAGCAATACTAAGCATTAGTTATGTTGAGTTCCATCTAGTAGGAACATCTAGACACACCATTTTTTCACACATAATATTCAGCTCGTTTGCACACGTTTTAAACATATCAAGCCTTGCCGATGAGGACCTCACAAACTAATTGCTTCTTTAATCTTATTTACAGCATCATGAATAATTTTTAAACCATCACATACAATGAGGTTTAAAATATGTGCAGCACATCTCACATGTATGAACTCGCCTCCCAAAATTGTGAACTCATTATCTCTTATGTTCCTCCTCACATTATCCATGGTGATCGTACAAAGGTGGTTAATCTCCCAATCCGCCAAATAAGACTCTAACATCCAAGCAATGGTCTCACCCCTATGATTAGGAATCTTGAAAAACATTATAATTTTCTTGTGTAATATCCAACTTTGATCAATATAATGGCATGTAACACAAATGTAATTATTGTTTTGCACCGATGTCCATATATCAGTGGTCAAACTCACTCTTTGACTACTCAACAATGCCTTCAACTTTTGCTTCTCCTCCTTGTATAAACTAATACACTCTTTTTGGAAAGTGGTTCGGGATGGCAAAGTGTGTCTAGGCTCTAAATAACCCAAAAGTTTAACAAATGCCGGATGCTCTATAACCTTGAATGGCAATTCACATTGGATAAACAAATTAGAAATCATCGCTTTTAATTTTTCACTATCATATTGTCCTAACACTTGAGGACTAGATCATTTACCATCCATCCTAACTCCAGTGTGTGATGGTGATTTATCCTTCCCAATATTTTTATTCTCTCTAATGGGCGAGTTTGGACAAGAATATCTTAGATGGTCTGACATCGATGAAGTACCATTTTTATAATGACATCCATAAATCTTAAAGCAATAATTGCATTGAGCTCTGGGTGCAATGTGATCAATAGGTTCAACTCTTGTAAAATAATCCCATACAAGAGATTGGTTCGTTGCCTTCTTGGCTCTTTTTGAGTTTGTGGGGAGAGATGGTGTGGGGTTTTGGGTATTCATAAAGGAATGTATTAAATGACTAGTGTTTTCCTCTATGTCCAATGAAATAGGCGCTGATCCACCAACACTACCACTAAAGCTATCTTCCATCTGTTTTAAACATAAGAAAAAAAAAGAAATATAATAAAAATCAAACTAACAGCTAACGTAAAAGGAAGATTTAGATCATCTATTGCCACATTTTTTTTAATTAATCTGCAGCAAAGTACTGTTAAATCATTATGCATGATTTCTTGAAATTTTCACTTTTTTTAATTAATCTGCAGCAAAGTACTTTTTTTAATTGTATTTTCACTTTTTTTAATTGCAGTCAAAACATTGGGAATCCAAACTCCTACACTCTACTGACCACTTCCTATAAAATACAAGGGAAGATTGGCAGGCACTTTTGTTGAAAGAGATGGCATGGGAGTTAGTGTGTATATAGGTGCATGGTGCTTTGCTTTTGTGGGGTATAACCTTTGTTTGTCGGTAGTTTTTTAAGGCTCCAGCCACAAGAGCATTCATTCGACAAAGGTTGGTACTTTCTGGGCAAGCATATAGAAAAATAAATCAAGTTGATGATTTTCTTGTCAAAGAATATTGTGCTAAAGAACATACTGCATATTAATTTTGAGGTGGATCCAAAAGAGATAACAGGTTTGTTGAGACTAGATAGGATATGATTGCCGGTATTATGAAGTAAGTAATAAGCTATAATTCTATATATCTATACAATTCATTGATTAAAAATAAATCTCTCATCACTGAACCAACATCCACAGTAGTACTGGTAATGTCAAATAGATGATCTCTATATGCAAT